>NC_133504.1:100093181-100396212 GCF_049354715.1 Callithrix jacchus | reverse complement strand
ATTGTTTCTAAGCTCCTGAATAATATTATTAATTTAATTAACATCACTTATTAAAATGCTTTCCCTAAGACGAATAAGACATAATATTAGATCATTGTTAGAGGGAAAAACGATTAACTCTATTTTAATGGGTCCAATGTATTAATTATTTAGGTGATGGTTATACTGAAAGCCCACACTTCACAAGTATGCACTGAGAACATGTTACAAAACTGCACTTGTTCCCTTCATATTTATAGACATTTTTTAAAAAGTGTTTTTTCTCACCTTTGTAGAGATATGTTGCATTTAACAATCATACTTTTGGATCTGTTTCATTCCTTCATGCATGTATTAGTTCAACAAACATTTATTACTAGAGACTCTGTTAGGTGTTGTCAATACTGCAGAAAACAATAAAAAAGAGCTTGACACTCATGTAGCTTACATTCTAATAAAGGGAGCATATAAAAAACAGGAAAGAAAGAGCTACGTGCTAGACTGCTTTCTGGAAGGAGTAAATCTTTCAACAGAGTTCTTCCTGAGGTGGTAGCATTGAAATTGAGACCCATCGATGACAATGAAAAGAGGTGTGGGGAAAGTATTTCAGTCGGAAAAGCATCTGCAAGGCAGGTCCCTGAGGCAAGAAAGATCCTGGCTTCTTTGGGAAACAGAAAGGTCAGTAGGTGGTGAGAGCAAGTAAGGTAAAAGAGGTATTGTAATAAGGATGGAGAGGAACTGGGGCCAGATTTCTGTGCTGCCTTCAGGACATGCCAAGTGTTGGGGCCGAAATGAGGAAAACACATTCACTGTTCTTGGAGGTTCCACAGAAAGGTGGGAATTTCCGTTTCTCAGACAGAAAACACAGTATGAGAATTCTAATCCATTTACTTGAGAAGAATAGAGGAGTATGTTGGTTTTAGTCTCTTCTGCATCCTTGCTTTGGCCTAAGAGCTCCTAAAATGAGTACAGTTCCCTGCAAACCCTGTCCTCCATGAGGAAAGCCAGGGTCCACTCCTGCCTTCTAGAGGCAGATCTGTAAGTCAGCACCTCTCTGTGAAGTGATTCTGCATGTCTGTGTCCTCTCTGCAGACTCAAACACGCCCTTGAGTGTGCCTCTTCTAAGGGCTGGATAAGTAATGAGTACATCTGTGTTTGCCATATTATCTAAAAAACATAATAAATACTTAATGAGGCTGCCATGCCACTTAAACATATGAACCTGTTAAATCCTCAAAACAACCTTGAGGTGAGTATGATTATTTTTCCTATATAGGTAGAGAAATTGAGGCACAAAGAAATTAAATAACAATGCAGTGTGCAGTGCAGTTAGTAGCAGACCTGGAATGTGAACTCAGGTTGTCAATAAAGTTTATGCTCTCAGCCATATTACTAATGCCGCTTCAACTCTGCTGTATATATGCAATACTTTAATGAAACATTTAAATATTAGTGTAGGAGATGGGCAGTAAAATGACTCCAAATCATCTCTACTTCTTTGCATTCATGATCTTGTGTAACCCTTTCACCTCAAGTGTGGAAGGGACCTGTTACTTGCTTTTAACCAATAAAATATGGCAAAGGGTACATTATATAAGAGTGAAGTTTCCATCTGGCTAGGAGCCTGCTGACTCGCTCCCTTGCTGGTTTGGATGAAGTAAGCTTGCCATTGGAAAGTCCAGTATGACAAGAAACAGAGAATGGCCTCTGACCAACATTCTCAAGGGTCCGAGACTCCCAGTCTGAAAGCCAGTAAGAAACTGAATCCCGCCAAAAGTGGATACTTCTTTGTTGATTGCCAGGTGAGTGCCCTTCCCTACTAACCCCTTGATTGTAGCCTTGTGAAAAGTCCTAAAGCAGAGGACCTAACTAAATGTGTCTGTATTCCTGACACAACAGAAACTATGAGGTTAAAAATATGTACTATTTTTAGTTACCAAATTTATTATAATTTGCTATGCAGAAATAGATGACAGATTCAACTAGCAGTAGGGCATGTAAATTGGCTACAGTGGCAGTATATTAGTGACATATTGACACCAATACACTGTTTTCCCCCTTATCTTCAATCTGTAGTTCAAGTTATGATACTCCCATATCCTGAGTATTCTTTCTGGATCTAGATATGTCATATCCTTTCTAAATAATGACTAGTTCTTCTCAAAAGGGGAATTAAACTAGTTTGGGCTGCCTTCCTGAAATCATCAGAGCCACAATGGGTAGCCTTAGTCATGGTTAACTGCAGTCCCCTTGCATGGCTCTATGATATCCTTTTCTTCACTGGATCTCCCCCTCAAGATTGTCCACCGGAAGCAGTTACTTTCTCATTGGCTCACACGATGCATGACACGTCCGTGAAAAGTAAAAATATATTACTATCAGTCTAATTTCCTTGTTTTGCTTAGAATAACAACAACAACAACAACAAAAAAAAAAAAAACAAAATCCAACCCTGTGGTCAAGTGGCAATCACCAGTACAAGGTTGTTACTTTTGTTCTCTTATCAGAGTCCTTGTAATTTATGAACCAAATTACATTTGTTTCCTCCTTTTTACTAACTGGCTCAATGAATGTTTGTTGAATGGATGAAATAAATAAAAGCATCAATTAATTTCACTTATGACAAAGTAGACAGTGGACAGTGACAAGCATCAGAAAGGAAAAATACAAAAAAAAATGATAAGATAGACAGAGAAATAAGTAAAAGAGTAAAAAAAAAAAAAGTACACTTGGTCTTTACCTGAAAATAAAATTTGCCCTGATATTTAAAGTGACAGTTAAGCAAACTGACACTAAATCCACATGTAACTATTCCCTACTCCATCCTTTAACAGGTCTAGAATCAGAACAACTTTCATAAATGCTGTGGCCAACATTTGTCTGTGAGACTTTAAAAGGTATTCCATTTAATAAAAAGATTTTACTTATCAATAGTACCTGTTTAGTTTGTGGGTTACTGTTAATTTCCGTTAATTAAAAAATATCATAAAGGGCAGAAACTATTTTATGCACAAACATAATTGCATCCCCAAAGAGTTTACTACCTTCTCTCGCACAGTTTTGTTGTGTTGGTGGTGGTGGTGGCAGTTTGGTTTTATATTATACGAAGAATACAATTCAGAACATGACACAGGCTAATTCCCAGCTGAAATAAAGCCTTGTATAAAGCTAACACATATTTAAAAGAAGAGAAAGTAGAGTAGATTCAAAATCTTGCCCTTCAACTTACACAAAAATATTCAGTGTATTATGTAACAGGTTAAGAGGAGAATAATGATTCTAGATATTGAGGTCGGACCAGATCTATAATCTCCAATGGTCAGCTAGAATTTTAACATCAAATACTTAAATTATCTACAACAGATCACTGAAAAAAGTATGTATGGTCAGCTTGGGATTATGTGCTCTAAGTGTAACATTTCAAAACTTTCATTAATTATAAAGATACGAAAAAGTCAACATCCTCAGCTTTAAAAAGGTCAAATTCACATTATTAATCTATACTTCATTTATACACTGGTTTATTTTCTCGCTAAATAGAGGTGCTTCCTTTTTAGTTGTCTTTCTTCATAAAATATGCCACTATACACCAGAGACTCATGCCAAAAATATAGTCATTCTGGGGTTTGATTTCTCCTTTAGCCACTATGATGTGCATTGGTTCTCAAGGACCTGTTGTTTCAGTCTCCTTTACTATATACTGCGAATCCACTACTACCCCATCACTATTTCAGAGTCCTTTTAAATATGGTTTGCCTCTGCTTCTGAAATAGTCTCCAAATTTATCTCCCTGCTTTTGTGCTTCCCTCTCATATTTCCTCCACAATTCACATGAATGTCATATCCCTACAATCAAGTTCACTCTTATCAACCCACCACTTCTAAAACTATTGTTTCTTAATACCTTTTGACTAAAGTTCCAGTAATTCGAAATGACATACAGAGTCCTGAGGAATGACACGAGGACCTTCAGAATTCTCTGCCTTCAGTCATTTTTCTCCTAACATAGCCCACCCTGTCCTGTTCGTTTTCAAACTGCTTCGATTTCTTGTGTTTGTAAGGCTCCCTCACTCCAGTCAGCATCCAACCTGGTTATGCTACATCATGGTGTCTTTTCTATTTCCAATTGCTCTCCCTGGAAGAGACTCACTGCTCTACCAGCAAAAGAATATTTGGCCATCTTTCAACAAGACTTCCTAACCCTTCCCCATCCAAACAGCATTGAGCACTCCTAGATTTTAGCATTGTCAACTTTCTACATATCTTCATAATCTATAATACTTTTATATATTTATTTATGTGTCCTTATTCTAAAGTAGGTCATAAATACCTAAAAAGCATTTGTTTTTGCATCCTTAACACCTACAAAGAATGCCTTAAATGTCCATTTAAGGATTTATTTTGAAATAATAAATATGTATTCTAATATAAACAATTCAATTTATATAGGTTTATTTATTATACATTTGATTTGTATTTGAACAAAAAAATCCTAAGGTCATAATAATATACAAAAATGTTTGACATATTATTCATTATGATTTTTTTCCTAAATATTCTCCCTTTTACTTTGCTTTATCCCCCCTTTCAAGAAGTTAGACTTTTTCTTACTCAATACAGTACCTCATGGGAGTGATGGAAAAGGTAGAAAAAAGACTTGTTCTGCCTACTGTCTTTCAAGAACCTAGTTTCCTTAGTAAATGAAGAAATACTACATATACAATAAATATTTAAGAGGGGTACACTAGACCAGGTGCAGTGATTCATGCCTGTAAACCCAACATGTTGGGAGGCTGAGGCCAAAGGATCACTTAAGGCCAGGAGTTCAAGAGCAGCCTGGCCAGTGTAGTGAAACCCTGTCTCTATCAAAAATACGAAAATTATAAAGGCATGGTGGTACACGCCTGTTGTTCTAGCTACTTGTGGAGCTGAGGCACCAGAATGGGTTGAACCCAGGAGGCAGAGATTGCAATGAGCTAAGAACCCGCCATTGCACTCCAACCTGGACTACAGAGAGACACCCTGTCTCCAAAAGAAAAGGGGGATAGTGGGGTAGACTAGAAAAGGTCACCTCTGATCTCACCCCAAAAAGAAAAATTTCTTTTGGAAAAATGACAAGTGAGATAATGGACATGACGAGGACAAGATATTAAAATGGGTGGTTCCCTCCCAGACAAATGAGTCTGAGCCTTTCTTCACAAGCAGCACCAAAGAAGTGGAGATCAGGCCCTCTACCTTTCAGGGATTTCTGTGCCCTTCTTTGCATGGAAGGAGCAACGTGATGGTTGTGCCTATGAATATGACCTGAGCATGGAAGGAACAGAACCACCTGATGAATCAAGGAGAAATAAGAGATGCCTATGTGGGAACTTAGTGGTACATGGATTAGTAAACAGTATGGACAAAACAGTAGATCTTACTCATGTAAAAAGAAGACATTGAGGCCCCAGTGAGTTCCTTCAATTACTTTTATCAAGACTTCCCAAAACTTAGCATCATCGTAGGAAAAAGGGAGAGATTGGTTATATCTTGAATAAAACTGTTTCTGAGATTGGTTATATCTTGAATAAAACTGTTTCTGAGATTGGTTATATCTTGAATAAAATTGTTTCTGCCATACTGGCAAAAATTTATTTGAGTTATAGAAAATAAACAAGCTTCTTATGGAAGAGAGATTCCTACCTGCTACAAAAGTTTGAGGCAGAGCATTCCCAGACGGCAAATTTATTTATAGTTAATACTTGTTCCATTTACCTTAATAACAATATCTTCCTTGAATATTGCATCAGTTACTCAGGTGATTGAGTCAGACATTTATATCTTCATGATTGACAGGTTTGCAATCATTGAACTTTTGCCAATTAAATACTAACCTATATGCCTCACTACCCAGGACTATTATGTTTACTGGTATCAACTTCAACTAATTCTTGGCTTGCTTTCAAATTTTTCACATTTTAAGTAATTCAACATGTGACTTTACAAGAAAAGTCTTCAGAAAGTTTCACCACCCCCTCTAGGACAACTAAGAATGGCTAATTTACACCATTCCCAGGTAACTTACTGCTTTATCTCTTGTATCATAGAGATTTATGTGACTTTCTCATTACCTGTCCTAGCCAATAAGCTTCTAAATGATCTATTTAATTTTGTATGTTAAACATTTTTGTAACTCCCATAGGGTCTTGTAAATCTGTTTAAAGTCGAAGTACTGAGTAAATATTTATTGAACCAATGAATAAAAGAGGAAGCCAAATTTTCTATGTCCTCATTCTGTGAAGCCAAAATCACAAATGCCCATTTGAACCAAAGCACATTAGGACAGAAAGGACTTAATGCCTACAGCCAAGGAAGTTGTTAATATAAAAACTGATTATTTCTTGAACATTTCATACCTAGACATTGTTAATAATGAAATGTCCTAATAAGATACAAGTTATCTTAAAAGTGACCTGTGTACCTTGTATAATATTTAAAGATATTTGTGGGATTTTTGGAAGTTTCGTATCACTTTGGAAAAATATTCAACTAGATTATTCATGCCATGAGCTAGACAACCCTCCCTGGGGGGTGTTTTCCCACTGTGTAGATGGGAGTCTGAGTAATGTTCTCTTGAAGATTGTCTTATACCATGAGATGAGGTACTGCATTTGGTACCAGCTGCAATCTCCACATGGTTTTCTGCTTTCGTTTCAGAAAAACACATTGAAATAGACACATCTGAACATGATAAATGTAGGGATCACTGCTGCAGAGTCCTGTGCACTGTAGGAAAGGATGCAGACAGTCAGTCAGATGGAGAGTTTAAAAGGGCATCCTGGCCGCCTAAGCAATCCGAAAACCATCAAAAGTGATAAATCTAGTGATATTCATAGGTCATGTTCCAACTTCACAGTTTGAATATAACCAAAGTTCAATTTGTGATCCAATTTTTCTCCTACACACTATCAAACTATGCTTTCCTTTTTGACAATATCACTTTTTGTTAACTGGGGTTCCTTTCATCCAATTATACCAAACATTGAACTCCACTATTTCTTTTATTATTCTTTGTCCATAATGAAACTATGTTTATGTTGTATATAATCTAAGTGCACAATAGTATCTTATTATAATTGTGTCTAATATTTATCATTTAAATGTGTGCATGCCCCCCCAATCATATATATTAACAATGCCTGCCCTAGGCTATATCCACCCAATGTCCCAACTAAATTGGTGAAATGGGACAAAATGATGTAACATAGGTTTTGTGTTGTATCATTAATACCTAGGGATAGATCTCCTAAAAATTTAATTTATTGACATTTTTCATATTTTTTCAGAACCTACTCTCTCCTAGGCACTGTGTTTGGCGTTGGAAATACATCTGACTGACATACTGAAAAGCCCTAAAGGGAAAAGTGCCCACTAATGACTCAGAATGAGAACATTCATAGTGACGATAATGACAGCCTTCTGAGTTAAATGACAGAAAGTTAGGGATGTCTGATTCACCTCTCTTCAAACACACATTGAAACACAACATAAAACAAAAGGTGATATGGAAAAATTTAACAGCACTGGAAGTTAGAACCGTTTTTTTTTTTTTTTTTTAGTCTGGCAAATACCAATAAAATGTTCACTAACCAAAGTTCTTTTGAAGCCCTGAGGCAATGAAGCAAGATAGCAGATGCACACAAGGAAACACCATGATATGTTTCTGTTCACTCACCAGTACTGTACTCACTCACCCTAAGTCCCCAACAAACCTAGAACTTTTTGTGGCCAGAAGGAAATAAGCCACTCCCTTTTAATACTGAACCTAGTTTATAAAGCATTCAAAGCTGTTTTAAACTTTCTTACTACCTCATATCTCTTTTTATACAATAATTCTTTCCAACATCGATTTCTAGAGATGTACTATATTTCACAGAGGAAAAAAAGAAGTACTTTAGAGCTGTATGTCTGGCCATAGCTGTAAGGGGCTGAGCCTTGCCAAGGCATAGGAGCAAAGCAATCTGGCCATTGTAGCTTACTATTTATTATTCTGGAAACACAGGCTCTATAAAGTGTTTCAGTTTATTCAGAAATAGATAATTTCTGGTTCAAAATTAGCAGTACCCATTCCTTCTTCCTTTTAAAAATTGTGAACCTTGAAAAAAGTAAAAAGACAAAGTCTTAAGAACTATAAGTCAAAATATTAATAGCTGCTGTCTCTTTTCAACTTGGTGTTTTTCAAATTTTCTAAAATAAACTTGCATTATCCTTGTCGTCTTGAAAAACTAAATGCTCTCCAAAATAATGTGGAGAACCAATTTAAACTAGGTCAGTCTTATGTTTTTAACAGATACCAGGACAGCTGGGACCTTGCTCTATTGGATTTGATTCAAAGATGATGTAGAATTTTGTGTTCTACACAAGAACTGCCATATGAGTCAACAGAGTTTGTGACCTTGCTCAGACTTTAACTAAATACGCTGGTATGCCAAGCACTTGAAATTATCTGCCTTGGAGGAAACACCATGAAGGGAATTAAACCAAACAATTTATCAGAGCACAAAAAAGTTTTTCAGTACCCAGAACAATAGATAATAAATTATATTTTGTTTATGATATCGTGGATATATTATGACACATTTAATTTCAGGATTTAAGAAAAGGTTTATAAAAATAGAAAAAATAAATTCAGGTATTCAGGTAGCTCGGTGCAAGAGTTAAATGGATTTATGTTCAAGTCTTAGCAGTTATCACACAGGAAAAGGACGACAAGGAAAACAATAATAATAAGTGAAAAAACTACTACAAATGGCTAGATGATTAGTAAGAAAATGACTAAAGTTCCAAATTGCCCCAGAATGTTGGTTTTGGTAATACCATAAATTGTCTATGGGTATTATCTTTACTTCTTTCTTATTAATTTACTTGGCATGGTAGTTTACATGTCATTGGCAAGGTAAACTGCTAGCTTATCACCTGCCTCCGATGTACTCTTTTTCTTCATGCCTTTCACTATGAATATGGTGGTACTCAATTCTCAAAAATTAAAACCCAGCCCATATTCTATAAGTGTGATGGCACAGAGAAAAAGAAAAAGAAATGGGTCTATAAATGAATTGCATTTCCTTTCCTAGAACAACAACCACAAAAAAAATAATAGCAAAATACTATATTAATTCACTTCTAGAGACCAAATGAACAAATTCACTGGACTTTGTAAAACCCTATTGTTTTGCAAGACTTACTGACACCTGGTGGCTAAATCTCAACAAACTTTTTAATAAACAAAGAAGAGCTCTTTTTTGCCAGGCAACATCTAGGATTTGCAACACACTTGACATTGAGGGAACACTAAACACTTACCTCTAGTCTAAGCAGACTAAGAAAATCTATGTCAAAGCAGAACTCTGCAATTTATTCTTGTTCAATAACACTCATGAGTATTCATTTTCAAGTTTTCATTTGTGAAAAATTGAATTGTCAATAACTCAATTCATCTGCTGCAAGTTACCACGTGGAGAACATCTGAGAGGTTGGGGGCTGAAACAAAATCAGAAGAGGTCTTTCACTTATCTTGAATAGTTTTTGGACCTTCTTCCTCTACATACAAATGAACTAGTAAAAGTACCAGTATTTCTTTTTAAACCTCAGCATTATGTGATAGATGTTCATTTTACAGTCTAGTTATTTTTTTCTCCAGATAATAAGCAACATAAAAATTATAAAAATTCACAGCTCAGAGAAACTGTATACATTGAATTGGTGATAGCTTCATGCCTTCCCATAGTTATAATTTTATCCAGTGCTTCACAAATTTTAGTGTGTGAAGAATCACTGTTTTCTTATTTTAAAATGCACTTTGACAGGGCACATACCTAGGGTATCTAATCCAAGTAGATTTTGTGTGAAGATCTGGAGTATATATATATATATATATATATATATATATATATATATATATATATATATACATATACATATATATGCTTTTAAACTATCCTTGGACTAATTCTTAGAAGTCCCATTGGAATCCATCTCTTATCCTTCAATTTTGTCTGACCCTTCTCAGATTCTCAGTATCCTGATCATTCTCAGATTCTCAGTATCCTGATTGTCTCCATAATCCTCAACTTTCTGACATATTTCCCAGCTAGCATCCATTTCTATATCTTCTAATAACATCATCCTGATTTTATTATTTTTTTAGGGAGCACCTCTACAATTTCAGTAACATTGAGCAGATGTGATTCAGCAAAGCCCAACCACATGCCCACTCGAAGGTTGGACATGTGAACCAGGCCGGGACAAGCAGGTTATTTAGTTTCCCAGCCTTGAGTAATTAGTTCAGGGATGGGTAGATGACCTGGAGTTAGAGGACGCTTTTATTATGAGAATTGTTGAGAAAGAAACACTATCTCTCATCAGGGTCACTTAGCTGGTAGACTATGACCTTGGAGATATTATTGGCCATCTATGCCATTCTGTATGAAAATTAAAATCACATACATAAAAACAGAGCTAAGAGATGTTGAAACATAGCTTTCTGCAGTCACTCTCTGAGTGCCTTTGAGGGTTTTGTTTTTGCTTTATTGTAAATAATTCAATCTAATCATAAATAACCATAACGGAGCTCAAAATAAATCTAAGAATGCAAAGGTTAGGAATACATAATGGATTATTAAAGGAAGATAGAGGTTTAAATAACAACTTCAGGAAATGTTAATTTACCAACTATGCTAATTTAAGTTTAGGCATATTATATATAGCACAACGCTGAAAACATGTGGAAGTAGCCGTGAATGTATTGTTCCTGACTGCAGTAAGAAAGCTCTTCATCTATCACCAGAAGATAGGATTTTGCAGTAGTTTTCTGCTAAGTGCTCAGTATCCCTTTATGTACAAAAGATGTTTTTCAGTAACGTGTATTATAATTTATAACATAATGTTGGATATCTATTGCTTTGATAATATTTTATTTCCTCTTTAACCTGTTAATGTAGTAAATTACAATATTAGATTTTCTGACATCAACTGATCCGTGAAGTCATAAGACTACTTCATGAGTTGTTTTTCTTTTAATGCAGTGTTAAGCTATATTTGCTAATATTTTGATTTGGTTCTACCTGTCTTCATATGTGAAGCATACTTATGAGGACAGATAGAATCAAATCAAAGTATTACTTATTGGCATTAATTTTGTTTTTTTAGTTTTGTTTACCTCACAGAACTAGTGAAAATAGCTAGAAAATTAAAAACAATAAATAAGTGTTACAGCTTCCTTGAAGGGTTGGTGAAATTTAGTTTCCATGTTGCATTTTAATTTTGTTGTTGTTATTGTTGTTGTTTCAATTTGTGATTCCCTGACAAAAAATTCTTTTCTTGACCATAGGTTCCTCTGAGCTCAACTAGGCCCTGTCGTGGGTATGTCCTTCAAGAACCCAATTTTAGCAAGAATCCTGTTCAGTCAGTTTGGCCAGGATCCCCGACCTTTAATATCAGGTCATCTTCAATATTTGATAGTGTTCCTCTTCCTCCACCATTTCCCAGAAAATGTCTCATTACACTGGCCTGCCTTCAGCAAGAATCCGGCTAGGCTGGTTATAGCTATAATTCCTCCTTATTCCTGATGTTTTTTCTTAGTAATTTTCCATCCACAATTCCCTACTTGGCTGCCTGGATATAAATTCCCACTTTTCCTTGTATTTGGAGTTGAGCACAATCTCTCTCCCCACTACAAAATTGCACAGCAGTAGTCCCTATACTTATCATGATGGTTTCCCTGAATAAAGTCTACCTACTATTGTCAGGAATCAGCATCAACTATAAATGTTTTCAGATTATGGACTAGTTCTGCACCTCTGCACATCTAATATTTAGCACAGACTTTGCCATGTAGCAAAGCTTAGATGACTATATCTTCTATCAATTAAGTAATACAGTTGGATAATTTTATGGATCTGACCAAGGAAAAATGAACAAAAAATCTTTCTTTAAACTGTAAAAAGTATAAATCAAATCAAATTAGCAAAGGAAATGTTAATGTTTATTTTCACACAAAGAGGAAGTGCAAATGGTGATTAAGTAGACTCTAAACTCAAAGTAATTGGCTAGAAGCTCAGAGGAGGGCTGTTACAGGCTGGCTTACACAGTGAAAATTAGGAAGTTTTTAAACCTGTACAGTTGTTGGTATTAAAATGGGATTTCCAGATAGTAAGGAATCAATTAATAATAATTATTTTTACCATTTTAGAGGGTGACTTAGTTTTATTTTGATTATCAGAGGCATTTATAAGAAATAGCCTGTTTAGTTTTGCTTACGTTCACAAAACAAGAAAGATTAACTTTTGCTTGTGGGGCCTAACTGGCTTGGGGAATTCTTGGGACTGTGTTCCATTTTATTTTATTATTTTATTTTAACTATTCAAACTCTGTGTAAATTCTTAACCAACAATGAATGATCCCTCTGCTCTAAGATAAGATGAACATAAAGTTTAATAACAATATTGTTAATTGGATACTATTTCCTAAATTCCTATGGACTGTTTTTGTTTCTGTTTTAGCTAGTTTGTCATGCTATTATTGCTACTATGTAAAATTATTCTTTTATGTAATTCAGATGGAAGAGAAGCCCTGTCTAAATTCAGTGAGTTAGCCCACTGTACCATATAGGCAGTCAATCTATGTCAGCACAAGTTCAATCATCACAGCAAGGCAACAAAATCACTAATCTGATGAAAATAATGAGGACCAGTAGGACATATTCATATTTAATGACAAAGATTTAGCAAAAAGAGATTATAGTGAACCATATAAGCAATAGAGTTTCAGTTCAAAGTTCAAATTTTGAAGCTTATTGAACATCTCTTCAACTTGGCATTCATTCAGTTAGCACAGCTTTTAAATATCACAGCACACAGCCATACATTAAACATTAAAACGTTTATTTTGTCTTTTAAGAAATGACAGGCTTCTAGAGAAAACATTAAAATAGAGAAGACAACCAAATTCTGCACATTAAAGGTGTTAAATGTTTTCAAAAACCTGAAAATCTCTACCTATGTTCTTCTTTTTCATAAACAAAGATGATAATGAATGCACATATGTTTGCTAGTGATGTTTTGGAGATGAACCCTTAAGTTTTCGTCTCTATTATTCGCAATTGAAATATTTAGCATATTCTTGAAAATAAAAAATTTAGCAAAAGTACTTAATATTCAAAACAACTATCCCATATTTTACTATCTTCTTTTCTATTAAATATACTCTGCTCATTTCTACTTATAGAATGCTTAAGCTCTTTCATGGGATAGACTACATCTTATTTATGTTTATGTCCTTTAATATGCTTAGCATAATGTCATTCACAAAGTAAAACATTCTGTAAATATGTTTAAATTCTCCTTTTAGAAAGTTATTCAGAACGTATCACTGTGAAACGATGACATTAAGAGACCAAATTAAACGGAAAGGTTAAAAGACACACTGGAACCTAACAAACCATACAGGGAACATGATTGAGTGTATAAACTTTAAGTAATATGTTACTCTGTCTATAATATAAATACTCCTCTTTGGCTTGTCCATGAGAGGCTAAATATCTCATTTATTATTATATGACATGTTTCTTCCAAGCACTTAAATGCTTCTATAAGTTTTGGAGTTTTTGTCTTTCATTTTATTTTATTTTTTCTGGATTGGACGTTCCTGCAATTGGAATTACTAATTAGGAAAATACAAAGGAGTTCCAAGTTTGGGTTTGCACAGTTTTCCTAAATGTAGGAATTTTGAATGCTATCCTAAGCTTTAAAAAAAAATCTTGAAAAGGAAATGATAAATTATAGTGGCATGAGAGACAGATTTTGGGCAAATGGACACAGATGGAATGTTTCAGAACTTTACAAAATCCTTAAATAAACATTTTTCTTCCAATCTTTTTCTTTGGTGATTAGATTCATTTCACAGAGTTGGGCGTCAAGTGAATTATTCACATACGAGCTTAGTACTTTTGAAACAGTGGTTGACAAGTTTTCTCACTATATTTTACTACATTATAAAGTGCCCCAAGCACTGTAGTAATTTCTTCCATGGAATATATAAATTGTCTTATATAAACTCTGGGCTTTAGGATTTTCTCTTCAGGGCATTATAATCAGCTAAGCATCTATATTTGCCTTAAAATTCATTGTCCAACCACAAAAGTCTTCAATATGACAACTCTGATTATTTTAGGCCTCTTTTGTCTAACCCTAAAAATTTTTTTTAAAAATCATCTTAGATTTTTTTCTACATTCGAATATAGGGAGGAAAAAGTAGTATCGTTTTCTTACCCGTCACAAAGTTTATGGCTGAAGCCCTTATGACAAAAGATAGATTAACAAGAGAAAAGCATACAGATCAATTTAAGTTTTGCATGGCATGGAAGGCCTCAGACTGAAGAACCAGAGATGTCTGTATTTTTTTTTTTTTTCTTATTGGATTTTAGGTTTTCGGGTACATGAGCAGAGCATGCAAGACAGTTGCGTAGGAACACATATGGCAGTGTGCTTTTCTTTCCTTCCCCCCTTCACCCACATTTGGCATTTCTCCCCAGGCTATCCCTCCCCACCTCCCCACCTCCCCCTCCCACTGGCCCTCCCCTTTTCCCCCCAATAGACCCCAGTGTTTAGTACTCCCCTTTCTGTGTCCATGTGTTCTCATTTTTCATCACCCATCTATGAGTGAGAATATGTGGTGCTTCATTTTCTGTTCTTGTGTCAGTTTGCTGAGGATGACGTTCTCCAGATTCATCCATGTCCCTACAAACGACACAAACTCATCATTTCTGATTGCTGCACAATATTCCATGGTGTATATGTGCCACATTTTTCCAATCCAGTCTATTATCAATGGGCATTTGGGTTGATTCCAGGTCTTTGCTATTGTAAACAGTGCTGCAATGAACATTCGTGTACATGTGTCTTTATAGTAGAACGATTTATAGTCTTTTGGATATATACCCAGTAATGGGATTGCTGGGTCAAATGGAATTTCTATTTCTAAGGCCTTGAGGAATCGCCACACTGTCTTCCACAATGGTTGAACCAATTTACACTCCCACCAACAGTGTAAAAGTGTTCCTTTTTCTCCACATCCTCTCCAGCATCTGTTGTCTCCAGATTTTTTAATGATCGCCATTCTAACTGGCGTGAGATGGTATCTCAATGTGGTTTTGATTTGCATCTCTCTGATGACCAGTGATGATGAGCATTTTTTCATATGATTGTTGGCCTCATATATGTCTTCTTTCGTAAAGCGTCTGTTCATATCCTTTGCCCACTTTTGAATGGGCTTGTTTGTTTTTTTCCTGTAAATCCGTTTGAGTTCTTTATAAATTCTGGATATCAGCCCTTTGTCAGATGGGTAGACTGCAAAAATTTTTTCCCATTCTGTTGGTTGCCGATCCACTCTAGTGATGGTTTCTTTTGCCGTGCAGAAGCTGTGGAGTTTCACTAGGTCCCATTTGTCTATTTTGGCTTTTGTTGCCAATGCTTTTGGTGTTCTGTTCATGAAGTCCTTGCCTACTCCTATGTCCTGGATAGTTTTGCCTAGATTTCCTTCTAGGGTTTTTATCGTGCCAGGTCTTATGTTTAAGTCTTTAATCCATCTGGAGTTAATTTTAGTGTAAGGTGTCAGGAAGGGGTCCAGTTTCTGCTTTCTGCACATGGCTAGCCAGTTTTCCCAACACCATTTGTTAAACAGGGAATCCTTACCCCCTTGCTTGTTTTTGTCAGGTTTATCAAAGATTGTATAGTTGTAGATATGTTGTGTTGCCTCCGGTGCCTCTGTTTTGTTCCATTGGTCTATATCTCTGTTTTGGTACCAGTACCATGCTGTTTTGATTACTGTAGCCTTGTAGTATAGTTTGAAATCCGGTAGTGTGATGCCCCCCGCTGTGTTCTTTTTGCGTAGAATTGACTTGGCTATGCGGGCTCTCTTTTGGTTCCATATGAAGTTCATGGTGGTTTTTTCCAGTTCTGTGAAGAAAGTCAATGGTAGCTTGATGGGGATAGCGTTGATTCTGTAAATTACTTTGGGCAGTATAGCCATTTTCACGATGTTAATTCTTCCTAACCATGAACATGGAATGTTTCTCCATCTGTTTGTGTCCTCTCTGATTTCGTTGAGCAGTGGTTTGTAGTTCTCCTTGAAGAGGTCCCTTACGTTCCTTGTGAGTTGTATTCCAAGGTATTTTATTGTTTTTGTAGCAATTGTGAATGGCAGTTCGTTCTTGATTTGGCTTTCTTTAAGTCTGTTATTGGTGTAGATGAATGCTTGTGATTTTTGCACATTTATTTTATATCCTGAGACTTTGCTGAAGTTGCTTATCAGTTTCAGGAGTTTTTGGGCTGAGGTGATGGGGTCTTCTAGGTATACTATCATGTCGTCTGCAAATAGAGACAATTTGGCTTCCTCCTTTCCTATTTCAATACCCTTTATTTCTTTTTCTTGCCTGATTGCTCTGCCTAGAAATTCCAGAACTATATTGAATAGGAGTGGTGAAAGAGGGCATCCTTGTCTAGTGCCAGATTTCAAAGGGAATGCTTCCAATTTTTGCCCATTCAGCATTATATTGGCTGTTGGTTTGTCATAAATAGCTTTTATTACTTTGAGATACGTTCCATCAATACCGAGTTTATTGAGGGTTTTTAGCATAAAGGGCTGTTGAATTTTGTCAAATGCCTTCGCTGCATCAGTTGAGATAATCATGTGGTTTTTGTTTTTGGTTCTGTTTATGTGGTGAATTACATTTATAGACTTGCGTATGTTGAACCAGCCTTGAAACCCCGGGATGAATCCTACTTGATCATGGTGAATAAGTTTTTTGATTTGCTGTTGCATTCGGCTTGCCAATATTTTATTGAAGATTTTTGCATCTATGTTCATCATGGATATTGGCCTGAAGTTTTCTTTTCTTGTTGGGTCTCTGCCGGGTTTTGGTATCAGAATGATGTTGGTCTCGTAAAATGATTTGGGAAGTATTCCCTCTTTTTGGATTGTTTGAAATAGTTTTAGAAGGAATGGTACCAGCTCCTCCTTGTGTGTCTGGTAGAATTTGGCTGTGAACCCGTCTGGACCTGGGCTTTTTTTGTGTGGTAGGCTCTTAATTGCTGCCTCGACTTCAGACCTTGTTATTGGTCTATTCATAGTTTCAGCTTCCTCCTGGTTTAGGCTTGGGAGGATGCAGGAGTCCAGGAATTTATCCATTTCTCCAGGTTTACTAGTTTATGTGCATAGAGTTGTTTGTAGTATTCTCTGATGATGGTTTGAATTTCTGTGGAATCTGTCATGATTTCCCCTTTATCATTTTTTATTGCATCTATTTGATTGTTCTCTCTTTTATTTTTAATCAATCTGGCTAGTGGTCTGTCTATTTTGTTGATCTTTTCAAAAAACCAGCTCTTGGATTTATTGATTTTTTGAAGGGTTTTTCGTGTCTCAATCTCCTTCAGTTCAGCTCTGATCTTAGTTATTTCTTGTCTTCTGCTGGGTTTTGAGTTTTTTTGATCTTGCTCCTCTAGCTCTTTCAATTTTGATTATAGGGTGTCAATTTTGGATCTCTCCATTCTCCTCATTTGGGCACTTATTGCTATGTACTTTCCTCTAGAGACTGCTTTAAATGTGTCCCAGAGGTTCTGGCATGTTGTGTCTTCGTTCTCATTGGTTTCGAAGAACTTCTTTATTTCTGATTTCATAACATTGTTTACCCAGTCAACATTCAAGAGCCTGTTGTTCAGTTTCCATGAAGCTATGCGGTTCTGGGTTGGTTTCTGTATTCTGAGTTCTAACTTGATTGCACTATGGTCTGCGAGGCTGTTTGTTATGATTTCAGTTGTTTTGCATTTGTTGAGCAGTGCTTTACTTCCAATTATGTGGTCAATTTTTGAGTAGGTGTGATGTGGTGCTGAGAAGAATGTGTATTCTGTGGATTTGGGGTGGAGATTTCTGTAAATGTCTATCAGGTTTGCTTGCTCCAGGTCTGAGTTCAAGCCCTGGATATCCTTGTTGATTTTCAGTCTGGTTGATCTGTCTAATATTGACAGTGGAGTGTTAAAGTCTTCCACTATTATTGTGTGGGAGTCTAAGTCTCTTTGTAAGTCATTAAGAACTTGCCTTATGTATTTTTTTGGGCTGTCATGAAGAAGTACAATTAGAAAACAAAACAATATGATCGAATGGTAATAAAACTGAGGGAACTTAGCAAAGCCTGTTTGATCAGAATCTTCTTGGTGTCACTTTCTTCTTTCCTTTCCTCTAGGTACAGGGAGTAATCCTATAGAATGAGGGTCTTATGACCTTCTTTAGAGCAAGGTAATAGAATTCTTCTATGGCCTGAGTCAGAGGAGAACAGTAGGAGAAGGTCAGGTAATCCTTCCTACTTCTACCATTTTTTTTAATGCCAAGGTGCCATATTTGGAGGTAGCATGCCCTGCACCCTGTAGAGGACAAATAATTATTTCAAGAACATATAGCCCTTGAAGGCAAAAGTGCATGCCAAATGGAATGCACGCACACATTTCTGTAAAAAATTAGTTACGTTTTTGAATGACTGTCACATGTCAGTTTAGGAATCTATGATAAACAAAGTGGTGAATTAACTAGGTGTTGAAAGAAATAAAAGCAAACATGTTTTGTTGAGGAAGTTAGAGGTAAGACTATAGTTGCAGAGGCCCGGGACATATATTTATATCATTCATTGATTTCCCCATGCCATCTAACATTTCTATTTGGTGAAACTTCAGCTGCAGAGGCCCAGGACACATATTACTATTCAGTTACTCATTACTCTTCCCTCAAGCAGGAGGATACCCAGTAAGACTGGAAAACCAAGAGTAGCAAAGTATTCTTTATTACAATTAGAATATTGTTGTATTCTAATACTGTTGTCCACAAGGATGTACACCACAGGGAAGGAAGGATTAAGTTAGTTTGCCTGTAATTTATTCAATGGTAAGGGTAGGGAAAATTTGCAAAGTAGAAAGGAGCAAGAATAGCATTAAGAATTGAAAATGGTAGTTCAAGTAATTAAATTTTTATTACTTTATAGATCTGGAAAATGAAATTCTGTAGAAAATGCCCTAATATACCAAAGCCAGACACTTAGAAATGGATTTACAAATATATTTGCTTTCTGAGTTCCTGGTTAAGTGTCATGAGGGAGAAAGAAACAGCAATTGCTATGTTTAGTTCTTACTCAAAGCCACAATGCACAGATTCAGTACAGGTTCAATAAATACTTATTGAATTAATGAATAGATGCACTAATTCCCAGTCTATAAGCTGCATCATAATTTTTCTGTTTGGATTAAGAAAAAAAAAGAAGCAAGATGCAAGATGCTTTAAAATGTTGATATACATCAAGAACTAATATTTTTATAACTACTCCATAGCTACGAAGCTAAATTTCCAGTTGGATCAAATCTAAGAAGTATAATTAACTTGTGAAAATAGATTTAGTAATGCAAGTGTAGGCAGCACAATTGTGTAAAGAGCATCATTATGATTCTTTCCCTTTTTCCTTACTCACATTTAGGAAAACATCAAATTACATTCTGGCATGCATAGCATAATGAGAGAATAGGGTGGCCAAAAATATGGCATTCATTACTGAATTTGAACAGTATGATAAAATCTCATACCCCTTAATAAGTCTCAGAGCAGCACATGTTCTAATATTGAAAATGAAACATTATTTGTAAAGAATTAGCATGCCAGAAAGTCTTGTTACGATGAGGTTTTGAGAATCTTTAAATAGCTGATATTTAAAGAAATAACAGAATCATGATTGGAAGATGCTAATTCAGTTAAGTATCTACTCTCCAGGCTAATGAATTACTTTCTGAGAGAGAATCACAGTACATTTGTATGATAAAGTAAAATAAATTAATTCAGTGTCACAGTACACAGAGACTTTGAAACACAACAAGTACATAACCTGAGCCAGAGCCAGAAACTGGATTTTCCAGACATAGACCTAGATGATAGCTGTAATTCATGTCATTTTATGACATTTCATGGAACATTTGGTCATTATGACATTTAGGATGCAATGAAATAAGCCATAAAATGCTGTAAATTGTTGGAAACAAAAGACATTCATATTTGTGATGGGCATTTTAGTTTCAATTAAGATATTAGTAGGTTAAATCAAAATTTAACTTAGAGTTGGATGTTAAACTTTCAATTTAGGTTTCTTTCTTTTTTCATTTTCCCTCCCACTCTCCATCTCTCTCTTTTTCTGACTACTTTGTTCCTTCTTTTCTATGAAATCAGATGTACAGGACCACAAATTTTAAAAGATAATTATTTTTTTATATTTTCTGTTTCCATGTTTCTAGAGAGTGACATAAATTTATGAATTTATGAATGAAAGTAGAAAATTCATAAACTGAAAATTACATGGTTCCCAGTTCATTTGGGTATCTCATGCTTTTCTAAAATGTGGAAAATGAAAACCTTCTGGTAGTAAATGATAACTGTGGTTTTCCGACATCTGGTATTACTATTTTCTGAAAACTCTTTTAACGCTTGCTGTCAGATTTTTTTTTTTTAATGTCAGATTGACCTCATTGAATTATGCATGGAAATTAATAATAAGGTGTTTTCCTGGCAATATATTTTAAAGGCATAGATATTGATCTGAGGAAGAGAAAGACAAATAAGAGCACTTTACTAACAAAGCTTGGATATCCTTTTAGATCTCATTACTAGATCTCATTATTACTGTACTTAGTTTAGTATTTATAAAGTTACCAGAGTAGCATTTGAATATTAAAATTTGATACTATATACATTACCACCAAACTGTTTTGAAAATATAATCAGCCACTATGCTAAAATAAGTGTAATGGTAAAAGGCCCAGTTACAATACTAAAGGAAGATAAATAAGAGTATTGCTATTATTACCAAGGATACAGCATTCCTAACTCACACTACTATGGTTGTTCGACAAATAAGTTAGTTTCAATAAATAAACAATACTACTATCAATTTACTATCTATTGGCAAGCTCACCTTTTACCACTAGGGTTAAAGATAAAGGCAGTTGTTCGAAATGCTTCAAGTATTAAAAAGAAAAATATATAGAAATATTATTTAAAACATTTTTCAAACATTATTTTGTATGGTTTAGAAAAAACATATTACATAAATAAACTCTGGAACATGAAAATACTATTAATGAAAAAACAATTACGATAATATAATTACTTTTATTTTTCAACGTATTTGAAGCATGTCATTGAATTTGCTGTTTCTCATTTAATCCCCAAAGCAAATTTTCAATGTAGATATTGTTATGTCTATTTTACAAATAAGAAAGTTAAAATCAATTAATGATAATTTCCTTAAGGTGACACAGCTGATGGGTTTGATAGGGATTGAATCTAGAGCTGATGAATGCCAATTTTCCTGGGTTTTTTGATGTTGTTGTTATATTGTTGTTCTGTTATTGTTATTTTTGTTGTCATGCAAATTGAAACTGTTTCTGGTAGTATTTGTGGTCAAAGATTAGGGTAAGTTTTTGTTGTTTATCTGTTTGTTTCTTTGTCTAGCTCTGTTGCCCAGGCTGGAGTGCAATGGCAAGATCTTAGCTCACTGCAACGACCACCTCCCAGGTTCAAGCAATTCTCCTGCCTTAGCCTCCTGAGTAGCTGGGACTAGAGGGGTACCACAATGCCTGGCTAATTGTTTGTATTTTTAGTATAGATGGAGTTTCATCATGTTGGCCATGCTGGTCTCGAACTCCTAACCTCAGGTGATCCACCTGCCTCAGCCTACCACAGTGCTGGGATTACAGGCATGAGATATCTGGGTAATCAATAGGGTCTTTTTTTTCTCCCACAAAGTTCATATTTTGAAGCCCTAACCCTCAATGTGATAGTATTTGGAGGTGAAGCATTTGGAAAATAATTAGGTTTAGAAGACATCCTGAGTGTGGTATATTCAAAATGTGATTAGTACTTTTATAAGAAGAGGAAAAGACACAAGAACATTCTCTCTATCTCTCTCTCATTCCAAGTGCACACATTCAGGAAAGACTGTCAGTACAAAGAAAGATGGTGGCTGTCTACAAACCAGAAAAAGAGCTCTCCCCAAGAACCAAATCTACCAACACCTTGATCTTAGACTTCCCAGCCTCTAGAATTGTGAGAAATCAATGTCTGCTATTTAGGCCACCCTGCCCATGGTATTTTGTTACAATGTCCAGAGCTGATTAATATAGAGGAAAAAGTCAAAAAGGTTTTATTGGGAAAGATAAGTCTTTTTTTTTCAGTTTAAAGATTTTTTTTTAGTTTAAATATGGATTAATCTAACTTTACAAGGGGAGTCTCTCCCTGACAAGCTTCATCATCCTGAATAAGACTATATCATCCGTAAACACTCTCAGATTCTGGTTCACCAAACATTAATTGGCAAGCTTTATATGCTGAGACACTATCCTAGATAGATGCAAGTAAAATAGATAATTTTAGCTCTCAAGAAATCTCTAATAACTATTCTATTATTCCATTTTACAGGTGGTAAAGCAGGATTGAGGATCTCCCTCAAGGTCATGTGGCGATTAAGTTTCAGGACAAGGCTCTAATTTCATGTCTTCATACTCCCAGTCAAACACTCTATTTCATATATTCTCTTGTGTGGTAATTTCATTGATCTATCCTGGAAATATGACCACATATTTATTCCCAATAATCTATTTTGTTGTTGACATTATCATTGATTGCAATATGTAAATAGTGTCAGTGAATTAGTTTTATAGAAACAGACTAGATTTTTTAGGACCAGAAAACTTGAAACTGCAGAGTTTTGTGTCCTTGTGTTTTTAATTGTTCATTATTAATTTTCAATTTACATATAGTAAAATTCACTCTTTATGACATAAAGTTCTATGAATTTTGGTAAATGCACTGAGTTGTGTATTCATCACCACAGTCATAATATAGAACAGTTCCAGTCCCCTAAACTTTTCTTCTGTGGTCCACTCCCTTTCACTTTTCCAAATCCCTGGAAAACACTGAGATGTTCTCATCAATACAGTTTTGTATTTTCCAGAAACTTATATAAATGGAATTATTTAATATGTACCATTCGAGGTTTAAGTTCTTACTTAGAAAAAATGAATTTGAGATATGTATAAATTATTTCATAAATCTATATTTTATTCTTTATGTTCCTGGGTAAAATCCATTATATTGATGTATTGCAGTTTGTTTAATCATTTAAAAATTGAAATACAAATGATTTCGTTCCAGATGTTTGAAGGTTAAGAATAAAGCTGCCATCTATTCAGAACAAGTTTATGTGTAATTATAAGTTTGTATTTCTCTAGGGAAAATACCTAGAAGAATGAGTGTTGGGTCACATGGCAAGTATGTGCTTAACTTTACAAGAAATTGCTAAATTATGTTCCAAAGCAATTGTACCATTTTACACTCTGTATTAGGTTTCTCTAGAGAAACAGAACTAATAGTAGCACTCTGTATTAGTCAGGGTTCTCTAGGAAACCGAACTAATAGTATAGATGTATATATAAGGGGAATTTATTAAGGAGTATTGACTCACACAATCACAAGGTGAGGTTACAAAATAGACCATTTGCAAGCTGAGAAGCAAGGAAGCCAGTCCAAGTCCTAAAGCTGAAGAACATTGAGTATGATGTTGGAGGGCAGGAAGCACACAACATGGGAGAAAGATGTAGGCTGGGAGGCTAAACCAGTCTAGTCCTTTCACATTCTTCTGCCTACTTTTATTCTGGCCACACTCGCAGCTGATTAAATGGTGCCCACCCAGATTGAGGGTGGATCTGCCTTTCCTAGTGCACTGACTCAAACATTAATCTTCTTTGGCAACACCCTCACGTGCACACCCAGGATCAATACTTTGCATCCTTCAATCCAATCAGGTTGACACTCAATATTAAACATCACATGCTCTTACCAGGAAATGGATTCAGTTGCTCCATATCCTCACTAGCACTTAGTATTGTTAGTGTTTGTTTCTGATTTTGTTTTAGTTATGCTAATAAATACATACCAGTATTTGATGTGATTTTAAGTTCCATTTCCCTAATGGTTAATTTTGTTGAGCATCTTTTCATATGATTGCGTGTTACCACAACATCCTCCTTGGTGCAGCCGCCAGATATTTTGCTCATTTTTTATGGTTATTTGCTTTTTGTTTGATTTTTGTAATCTTAGAATATGAAACACAATTTCTTTGACATTGTGATTTATAAATATTTTCTCCAGCTCTGTGATTGCTCCTTTTATTCTCATGGTAGTTTCTTTCATAGAACAAAAAGTTTTAATTTTAATAAACTCTAATTTATCAATTTTTCTCTTTTGCACTGTTCTTCTTATGTATTCTGCAAGAACTCACAAACCAAAGATGTTAATCTATGATTTCTTCCAGAAACTTTATAATCTTACAATTTACATTTAGGCTTGAAATCCATTTTGGCTTATCCTTTATAAAATATGTGAGGTATGTGTTGTTTTTCATATGGATGTCCAATTGTTTTAACACAATTAATTGAAAAGACTATTTTTTTCTCACTAAACTGCATTATGCCTTTGTCAAATACCAGTTATTTATTATTTATTTGTTTGGGTCTATTTCTAGACTATTTGTTCTATTGCACTGATTTATGTTTTTGTATTTAAACCAACAATACATTGTTTTGATTACTTTAATTTTGTAGTAAGTCTTGAAATCAGGTAATATGAATATTCCAAATTTGTTCTGAAGGGGAAAGAATGCAGTGGATTGCATTCAATGTTTTATGTGAGCCAAGTCTGGAGATACTTCACTTTACATCATTATCAAAATGTACTCATATAGCCACACATAACTTCAAGGGATGCTTATGAATGCAGTAAATATCTAAGGGAAGAAAAAACCCAAGTTTGGTTAACGACTGGTCAGTTTCTGCCACAAAGATCAATATTTTATTTCATTTTTAGTGATAACACAGACAGAACAAACTAATTTTACTTCAACTCCACCTTTCTAATCTCAACTTGCATTTTTTTAAATTAAACTTTACTAAACAGGGATGCATCCATAAGTTCTATAATTATACTTTTTCCTATTTCTTCTGCTTTATCTTTACTTCTCAAAATTTCTACCTGTCACTCCCAGATTGTTTCAGTTACCACCTGCTAAATGAGATATTTCTGGATTCTTGACCTTCATAATATTTTAGCAACGTTTTAATTATAATTTTTCTTTCTACATAATTATTTCTATACTCATATGACTTCTACTGGGTTTATAGTCTTTGAAGAGAGTGGCCATAGTTTATAAATGCGTAAAAGTCAGTCCCGTATTCATAACAGAAGAACTCAGTAAACATATGTTTTACTATTGACGGTTCAGCCAAATGGCCCTAACATTCTTAATGAATTAAATTGAAGTCAGCATCAAGTCAAAGCTCAAATGATAGAATATCAGAATTCATATGGCATTTTGTCACAATCGCATATAGAGGTCAAGGTATTGCTGTCTAAATTATAACTCCTAAATCTGTCAGAATTTTAAAAAGTGACTAAAGGGCAGAAGGGTAAGCAACTGTTTCCCAGTGCCTAGAAATTATGGTCATCCTCATGGCCATGAGTTTTTAAAAATCACATAAGTTATTGCCAAGAGAAGGAAATCAATGTGTACCTCTATTGCTTCCTTTTCTTCTTGTCCACCATAGACTAGATGAGATTTCCAAAGAGCGTTGAGGTATAAACTTGAGGAGGAAGAAAAGAAACAAATAATGAAAATAATGAAATAAAAGAGGTGACCCTAAGAAAATGAAACATTCTTTGAGTCTATATAAGTCAACTCACTGAGTAATAAAATAAAAATCATTATCTGGCTCAAACCTCATTAATTAAATTAAAAAGTGCAATTCCATTACTTAATTTAGTCTACAATATTCTAATAGAACCACTGTGCATTCTCAATATTTTTGTACCTAATTGCTGTTGTAGACAGTTCCTGTGTATTTTAATTTTCTCCAGGTTCCATTGTGCAGCATGATTTGTATTTTAAATCTAGGTAAATGTTGTATTTAAACAGTAACGTACGAATAGCCAACACAAGCATATCTTTTTTCATCAGTATTACATTTGCTCTTTTATTTCTAGGAACACTGATACATTTGTTAACATGCGCGCACTTAATGCACACACTTTTCATCTTCTTATCCAAAAAGTATCATAACTCTCAAAATGTTATCCATCCAGTCTCTAAAACCAGAAATCTGAAATCATACTTCATTTTGTAGCATCTGAGTTTTAATTTAGACCAGTTCAATTGATTCTACCTCCTAGAGATGAGTCTTTTTCCCTACCCAATCATCATTGCCCTATTCGGATATCTTTATCTTATTACAATAGCTTCATAATCCACCTCTCTTCCCCTATCCATTAGTGACATTGCATTCATTGTTAGTGAATACCATCAATCACTCTCCTTTTTAAAGTTTCTTCAGAGACTGATCATTACCTGGCAGAATAAAATTCCAATTTCCTAGTAAGAATGCCCTTCAAAATTTTTCTCAGTCCTAATTAACCTCAAGGTTTTTGTTTGTTTTTTAATTTGGGTTTCAGAAAAGTAAAACTGTTGCATTTATAGGATGTTTTCCTCTGAGAACAGTATTGTTTTCATCAATGATTCAAATGGGTTCTCGGCCTTCGCAAAATTTAAAGTCTCTTGTCTACAATTTTAACCATGACTTGTCTCCATAGCTTCATGACCCAGCATGATTTCTTATATTGTTTTAGCTTCCAGAAATGCCTTTATCCTCTCATGTTTTAATTATCCCCATCCATACAAAAAACTCATAACACAATATAATTTAAGTACTATACAAAAACTTCATCCCACAATTGAAATAACTCTGGCTTCTTTCCAGTTCTTTATTAAAATCTATTCAGTTCACTTTATTAAAATCTGTTAGGTTATTTACTCCCACTTGGTTAAAATTTATTAGATTTAATGACTTCTTTGAGCCACTAGAAGCTTTTGCATACAGCTTGTGGTGGGCTCCTTTAAAATGGTTTACAGCGATGCCTGATGCCTAGTATTCATGCCCTTGTGTAATCGCCTCCACTTCAATGTCAACTGAACTTAGTTATTTGCCTCTAATGGACAGAATACAGCCAAAATGATGGAATCTCACATCCAACATCAGCTTAGAAGAAAGATTCTAGCCTCCATCTTGCTAACCCCTCTTGCTCTCTCATTTGCTCCTTTTGCGAAATGCTGTATGGGGAAGAATATGAGACAAAGTACTAAGATAGGTGTCTGGCCAACAGTTCATGAGAAACTGATTCCCTCAGTCCAGCAACTAGAGAAAAACTGAATCCTGCCAACAACCACGTAGGCAAGCTCAAGGATGACCTTCCTTCCTGTAGAGTCTGGAGATGGCTGCAGCTCCAGCTGACACTTGACTGCAGTCTGTGAAGAACCAGAGTGAGAAGACACAATAAAGACATTCCTGACTCCACACCCACAGGAACCTGAGATAATAAATGTTGCTTTAAGCTGCTGTTTTGAGGTAATCTATTACTCAATAATCAATCAAAAGCATACTTTTTTTTGTATTTTATTTGCTTCTCGAGAAGAATAGAGAATAGAGAAAAGAATGTGAGTTTTGGAACTAATCCAAATTGAGTTAAATTCTACTTCTGCCATATTGTAACAGAGTGAGTGCGGACTAGTTACAATTTCAGTTTCACTCCTGATTAAATTTGATATCTATGTTATATAGTTTTTAGAACTGCACCTCACAAATAATAGATGCTCAATATTATTGTTATTCTATTACTTGTTAATTGGAGTGACCCTTCTGCTGATATATCAGATTCTTAAAGGCAGGGATAATGTCTTCATACACTTTTGTATCACAGTACTTGGCATACGGTATTTAATAGTAAATGTTGAACTTAAACTTCATTAAGTAATGAAAAATACATATTATGATAATTCTTTCTCTTGAAAGTAAGCATTTAGATACATACAGTGATCTGAATCCTTAGTGATTTAGTGCTTAGCCATTGAAATAGCAAAACCTGGACCTGATTCCTTTATACAAAAGTTGAAATTTTGTTTTGCATGCAGCTTTGTTTCCCCTTCATCTTCAAGCAACCATGGTTTTCATGTTGGCTTTAACGTTAAAATATGTTCATTATTAATTACTTCATTTAACTCCAATAAGTAGTGAAAAACAAAACCTTCGAAGAATGCTCATCAAAGTAAAAGAGAGCCAAAGTTTCATTGATCATTGTTGAAACCATTGCTCTTTATACTTCTTCCCTCACTTAGAGTTCACCACTCAAAGAAATAAATAATATTGTGAGGCACACTATAATTCCTAAATAATTTTTTATTGTTTATTAATTAAAGACAGATTTTCCCATAAAAGCTCTGATTACTAAAAAACTACCTCCCTTCTTCACATTTTTAAAGAGAGAACATTTT
Organism: Callithrix jacchus; assembly: GCF_049354715.1. Lineage (NCBI taxonomy): Eukaryota > Metazoa > Chordata > Mammalia > Primates > Cebidae > Callithrix > Callithrix jacchus. Next base: position 100,367,741 of record NC_133504.1, on the reverse strand, counting down.
TAAAGAGAGAACCTCTTCACATTTTTAAAGAGAGAACCTCCAACTCTCACCTCCAGACTAAGGTTACTCTTAAGTAACAAGTCTTCTCTATTCAGATATGGTTTGTCACAGTCTCTCCTAGACTTTACGTATTCTGTAAGCAAATCATTAGGACATATTCATCTGTATTTTGCTCTAGTTTCAATCCCCATAGGCAAACCAGAAAATTACCAAATCACACCCAGGTATATAAGACAAGTTTTCAATGACTTATAAAGAGACTTGGACTCCCACACTAATAGCGGGAGACTTTGACACCACATTGTTAATATTCGACGGATCAACAAGATAGAAAATTAACAGAGACATTTATGATTTGAACTTAGACCTCAAACAAGTAAACTCAGTGAATATTTATAGAATTTTTCACCCCAGGTCCAGAGAACATACATTTTTTTTTTTTAGTATCACATTACACCTATTTTGAAAGTGACCACACAAATGGAAGCAAATCACTCTTCAGCACTTGCACAGCATTTCACAGATTTAAACGAAATATTAGTTGGCTGTTTGTTTGTTATTGTCTTTCCTTATTCCTTCCTGTCTCCGCTGTTAAGCACAATCATCAGCATAAAAGAGGTTTTTAATACCTATTTCTAGATTGCATTCCAGCCTGGGCAAAAGATCAAGACTCCTGTTCTCTCTCCCCCTTTTCTCTTTCTCTTTCTTTCTTTCAAAAAAAAAGAAAGAAAGAGAAAGAGAAAATTGCCAAAGCAGTAGTCCTCCATGCATATAATCCCTCTCTACTGGATCATCCACATCAGCATAAAAACATGCTGCTCTTTCTCCCTTCTAACAAAGGCATCTCTCAATCCCACTGCATTACCCCCACAACTATTATTTTACTTCTTTCTTCTCCTTTATAGTAATATACTTCCAAAGAGTTTTCTACATTAATAATGTCATTTTTGGAAAGCATGCACTGATGCTATCTAATATTCTGGGGGTTTTCTGTTCTCTCTTCCAAATGAGACTTAGTTAAAAAAAAAAATCTTCTGGTTATTTCATATCATGTGTGATTTAGAGATAATGTGAACAGAGGATAAGAGCACAAACTCCAAATGTAGCCTAGCTTTTACTGGATGTGTGGTCTTTGAAAAGTTACTTAGCCTTTTGAAGTCTCATTTTTCTTGTGTACAAAATGGTGATACTAATAATCTCTCATGTATAACATTGTTATGAGGCAAGTTAATACATGAAAAGTATTTGGAAAAGTATCTAGAATGTGTATAATATTGTTCAATAGATGAATTATTACTATTATTATATAATTACATATTATATTATACCTATTACTAATAAAATAAAAACCTTTTTCATGATAATATGCAATAACAAAGAAGAATTATTTACCTCCAATCTGGTAAAGAATGTAGAAAATTCTCTAAGAAACTAGTCAATGAATTGACATAATATAGGCTATAAAAAGAAATAAAGTTTAAAAAATATTATTAAACTTATCTCATTAAGGAATTTCTCTGGTGTAGCCTTGGCGGGATTATGCTATGGGGCATGCAAATTAAATGCAAATTCCCTATTATGCCATTTAAAATTTAATTTATCTATTTATTCAAAAATGCAATATTTTATCACCAATTGTTGATTGATGGCTTACAATGCCAGGTTCTAGAGAGACAGTGAGCAGAATATGACTTCTATATTCAAAGTCTTTATGATCTAAAAAAATATAAATAGTCACAAAAAATTAAGAAATACTACCATCAAAGAAAATACAGGCTACTAGATGAGTAAAATGGATAAGGGCACCTTATCCAGTATTTGTAGTAAGGAACTTAAACAGAAGGCTTCCTGGAGAAATGAAGTCCAGGCAAACTCTTGAAGACTAAATAAGAATTAGTCCAGAAAATGAAGATAAGATGTGGGAGCATGATATCATTAGGTAAGATAGCATTAGAAAATTTTAAGATCAAGAACTAACATAAACATTAACAAAACTGAAAATAGTTCAATTTGATTATGGCTTTAATAGACATCTAAGTAGAACAGGGCAAGAAATGAGTTTTGGAAGATTAAAAAAAATCAGATAATTATAAGATTTTTTTTTCCTGACAGTAAATTGAAGGATTTGGGCTTTATGCTGAGTACTGGAGGTGAAAACTAACTAGAAATTTTATTTAGAAAGGGCATACTGACCAAATGGAGTAAAGAATCTGGCAGGGAGGAATGGGAAATCTGGAAGACTGGTGAGAAAGGCACTGAAAATCTAAGTGAGATAAGAAAGCATCTGACTTTGAGGACTTAAGAGGTCAGTCCACTTTATGCTGTGTTATGCAAACCAAAATGCCCAGATTCTTTTCTGACACTTTCCTCTCCTATCGTTTCACCTCATATTCATTCATATTCATATTATTATTCCACAATCATGCCACATTCATGCTTAAAATGCTTCAAAAACTCTCCACATCCTAGAATGAAAATAAAATTCACTTAACAAGAGCTATGAGGCCCTGCTCAGTCTGACTTGCGTATATTCTGCCAAGCACATCTCACACCACTGGTTCCTACGCCCTGTCCTGAGGATACTTCCCCTTGCCACAGGGCCTTTGCTAATACTTATCCTCTTCTCTCATTTTCACCGGATAAATTCTCACTCCTATTTCATATCTCATCCCAACTTTACTTTCTTTCTTTTCTTTTTTTTTTTTTTTTCAGAGACAGAGTCTTGCTGTCTTGCCCAGGCTATAGTGGAGTATTGCGATCTTGGCTCACTGCACTTTAGCCTTCCAGGTTCATGCGATTCTCATCCCTCAGCCTCCTGAGTAGCTGGGACTAGAGGTGCGCACCATCACACCCAGCTAGGTTTTTGTATTTTTAGTAGAGATGGGGTTTTACCATGTTGGCCAGGCTGGTCTCAAACTCCTGACCTCAGGTGATCTGCCCACCTCAGCCTCCAAAAGTGCTGAAATTACAGGTGTGAACCCACCTTTACTTTCTTAGGATACCTTTCCCTAGTATCCCAAAGTTAAATTATGTTATTTTAGTGCTTTGTCTTTCTCATTCATATATTCATCACACTTATAATATTTTATATATTGGCATGGTTATAGAATTAATGTTTATTATTTGTTTCCAACACTAGAATGTGAGCTCTATTAGGAATGGATTCATGCCTATTCTTACTCCTCATAGTTGGTCCAGTGTCTAACACAGTGTCCAATATACTGTAGTGTTCAGTAAGTATTTTTTAAATGACTGAATGACAAAATTAGTCTTTGAAGAAGAGGGAGGCAAATACAATGCTAACCTTTCTGATTGGACAGGAGAATAGATATTAGTATGACTATCTCTGGCAGGAAATACATAGGCTTATTGACAGAGATAAGAAGATAATCTTTCAACATGTTGTAGTTAATATACCTTTAAGACATCCAGGGTTAGAAGTATATGTTGGTATTTTGATATGTAGCCCTGATGCTTAGAAGATAGATATAGCTTGAGGTACCAACTTGAAATTCTTCAACATAAAATTATAATTGAAACTACGGAAATGGATGATATTGTCTTGGCAGTATGTCTACTAAATAAGAACAGGTCTAAGTAACTTTAGAAAGAACCTTGAGTTTCACCAATATACCAGCATTAAAAAGAGAGTAAAGGTGGGATAGTCCTGCAAAGAAGACTGAGAATGTGGTCAGGGAAAATCCTAGAAGTCAAAATAAATGGCGTTTCCAAAATAAGCCTATAGTCAAAGTGTCATCTATTCAAAGAAGAAGTTATAAATATATTATTGAAATTTTTAGTTGAGAAAAATGAGACAGTGATTAGAAAAGATACCAAACCTAATTACTCAAGAATGTTGAAAGCTCAATTTATATGTTTCGACCAAATTTATGATGGTAACAATAAAATTGATTATGTAAATTACTTTGCATAAGGGCTGAGAATCTTGGATATAAATACAAACAAAGGTAGATGGTTGAATTCATTCAGAGTTTGGGCTTCTTTTTTTTTTTTTTTTTTTTTTTTTTTGAGATGGTGTTTTCATTCTTGTTGCCCAGGCTGCAGTGCAGTGGCGCAATCTGGGCTCACTGCAACCTTCACTTCCCAGGTTCAAGCAATTCTCCTGCTTCCGTCTCCCTAGTAGCTGGGATTACAGGCATGCACAACCACACTCAGCTAATTTTTTAATATTTTTAGAGAGTTGGGGTTTCACCATGTTGTCCAGGCTGGTCTCAAACTCCAGATCTAGTAATCTGCATGCCTCAGCCTCCCAAAGTGCTGGGATTATAAGCATGAGTCCCCGCACCTGGCCTAGAGTTTGGGGTTTTAATAAAATTGACAAAAGGACAGAAGTAAGGCAGTGTAATAGTGACTGCTTGCAAGAGAGAGACTACAGAATCCAAGATGGATAGGAATGTGGGCCAAGGCAATGTCTTAGTCAATTTAGTGTTGCTATAAAGGAACACTTGAGGCTAGGTAATTCATACAGAAAAAAAAAGTTTATTTGGCTCATGATTCTCGTGGTTGGAAAGTTCAAGATTGGGCATCTGTGTCTGATAATGGTCTCAGGCTGCTTTCACTCATGGCAGAAGGTGAAGGGAAGTTGTTCTGTGTAGAGATCACATGATGAGAGAAGAAGCAACAAAAAGAGGCAGGAGGTGTTAGGCTTTTTATAACAACGAGCTCTCCCAAAACCTACCAGAGTGAGCACTCACTCACACCTTCTTGCCAGGGTGGAGTGCATTAATCTGTTCATGAGGGATCCATGTCCATGACCCAAACACCTCCCCTGAAGCCCCACTTCAACACTGGGGATCAAATTTCAACGTAAGATTTGGAGAGGACAAGCAAACCATATTCAAACAATAATAGGCATGAAGATGAAGATGCATTAGGAGAATTAGAGTGGTCAACGGACTGGAAGCTCCAAAGAGTCTGAGATATAGCAGAAACAGTGGAAAGCAAATTAGAGGAAAAAAAGGTTTTGGTCAGACTGCAGAGTTTGAGTTTAGTATTTCAGAAATTAAGTGGCTTTAGGTTGTGACAAGTACAAGGTAAGTACAAGGGTATGATGGAAAGAAAATGTGATTAAGGACTAGTATAATCTTGTAGAAAATAAAGTCAAAGAACACAGGGCCAGGGTTTTTGGATGAATTGTCAGTACTTGGTTAAAAAATTTTTCCTCAAATCCATGTGCACTTGAAACTTGTAAATATGACTTTATTTGAAAGTAAGATCTTTGCAAATATATTCAAGTTAAGATGCGACCATACTGGATTAGGGTGGGTCCTAATTCAAGTATGACAGGTGTCCTTATAAAAAGAAAAAAATTGAAGCATGAATACATAGATAAAGAGGGTAGAAGGTCACATCAAGATGGAAGCAGAGATTGGGGTGATACATTCAGACATGAAGGAGTGCCAAAGATTGCTAGCAACCATCAGAAGCTAGAACCTAGAAGCAACCATCAGAAGCTAGAACCTAGAAGCAACCATCAGAAGCTAGAACCTAGAAGCAACCATCAGAAGCTAGAACCTAGAAGCAACCATCAGAAGCTAGAAGCAAGAAAGGAGTATTGCAAAAAGCTTTCAAACACAACATGGTCCTGCCAATGCCTTGACTTTGGACTTCTACTTTCCAGAATTGTAAGAGAATATATTTCTGTTTTCTTAAGCCACCCACTTTGTGGTGGTTTACTATGGCACCTCAAGGAAAGTAGTATACCATCCATATTGATATAAAACTTACTTAGTATAATTGCAGAATTTCGATGAGGAAGATTGTGTTTAACTCAAAGCTAAGGATTGCAGATTGATAGGTATAAATAGAAACTAATGCACAGACTTTGGTTTACAAAAGAAACTAAGATTGTGTAAGTCGAACAGGGTTCTGAAAGCAATTAACTCCATCAAAAGTATGGAAGGAATTTATTATGGCTTGAATTTATCATTCTAAAAAATAATTTCTAGTCCAGCACAACAGGACAGTGATGGCATTAATTTACCCTTCAATCTCTCTACCAATTTAAAGAGAAGCAGGCTCTGATAATTGGAAGACCTCTTTCACCTTTCTGAGAAAATTAGACTAAAAAAAATTGATTTGGGAAAGGCACAATCTATGTTATTAGTTAGGTTTAATGGCAAATAAAATCTATCATGCCTGGTAAGAACAATTTTGCTTTAAAAAATAACTTTTAAAAACTTCTGATTATAAAAGTAGCACATGATAATGGTAAAATGATTCATACAGTGCTTAAAACAATAAAGAGAACAGTAACCATTGATAATTTTACTACCTAGGGACAACCACCATTAATGCTGTGGTATATTTAGAGTCCAATAACTATTACACACTTATTTTAACAGTATTATAATTTTAATAGATATAAAACATTTAATTATATGTAGAATCATAATTTAGTGTCCTGAAGATGTTATTTTTCAAAGTATTGTTATTATAAGCATAATTCACTTAACATCTTGTACACATATTTTTGCACACATGCCAATCATAGAAACTTTGGGAAAAAAGTCAATGAAATACACTTTCAACTCAGTTGACAGGTTGGTAAGAATGTCTTAAATGCTGTAACACTCCACACCAAAATTTAGTGACTTAATGCAGTAAAAGTATATTACTTGGTCATACCACACTCTATTATGAGGAAAGAAGATTTTTTCCAAGTGTTTTTTTATGGACTCCAGTTCCTCCTGTACCAACACTCTGCCATCACCTAGGGACCTTTAGTAAGTTCTCTACAGAGAAAGTGTAGAGAATCACTTTGCAGGTTTTTAGGAGTTGGGCCTAGAGGTATCACACATCACTTTTATCCACACTCCGTAACTAAGTCATATGATAATACCTATATGAAAAACATGGTCTAGCTGTGTGCTCAAATGGAACAAGAATATGTCTTTTGGTCAGTCCATTGTGGTCTCTGACAGAGTATATTTCTCTGGTCCCCAAATATCAGTTAGTTTCATGTTTTTTTCTATTTACTCCTTTCTCAGAGATATACTCTAAAATAGCAGGCATTGATGAGCCGACATATAGAAATTCCACTAGGGAAGCCTTATAATGAGCACTTATAAGTGGAGGATATTACTTGATACTCCTTTTAGGCCTTCCCTGGTTTCTCAGCCTATTCCTCTTCATGCAAATACAGGAACTAAAACATTATTTTATTTTTCGGTCAGTGGCTTTCAAGTTCAGGCTGGCATCTGCTTTGGTAATATTATTATATTCTCTCATAAATGTGGTCTCTCTCATATTTGCCTCCAGTGAGTTCCATGTGCCACTAACTACAGCCAAAGCTATTTTTCAGGCAAAAAAATTCTCAAGACCTTTTCTTGCTTTCTCAAACCCATGGGGCAATCTCATGGTAACAGCAGTTACTTTGGCCAGCTTAAACAATAGGTGGAAAGTCCATATGTTTAATCTAATTTTTACCACAGAAATGACTCATTGTGAATTTAGAAGCTTTGAAATATCTTTGGTGCTTAAATCTTTTTTTCAATCTTGTCTTTCACTGTTTAAATCTAGGAAGTGTAAGGTTTTATAAACTTTTATTACTCTAAATCTCTATACTGTCTAAATTCTTTTTCACATCCATTTACACACCAGCCAAGACTTTCTTGTGCTTATTATTTTCTTATAACTTGCCAAAGGCAGTCAATAATACATGCCAACACACAAACACTTTGATTCTTTCCAACCACTTTCTCAAGTGTTTTCTCAGTAAAACATGAAGTCTAATTCCCAAGTTATCACAGGAAAGAGCATCACCACATATACCACTACCATATTATTACTAGACTGCCATCTTCCTAGCCTCTGATAACAGTTTCCTTGAAGCCAGTCATCCTTCCGCTTAACTCAGTGCCTCATATATTAGGTTTTGCTATGACAGCATTACACTTTAAGGTACCAATTTCTGTATAAATCAATGTTTATTAAAAACACCCAAATTTTGGTGAATTAACACAAATGCTTATTTTCTCATCATGCAGTTATGCAACACATTGCATGTGCTCTTTGTTAACCAGCTATCCTGAATGGGTCTTTTCCACATGGTCAATCAGGCACTCAGACACTTTCCAACTCATAGTTCCTCCATCCCTTGGGGTCTTCAAGTCCTTTGCTGAATGATCATAATTCAATTGATAGATATAAAATTGGATATAATAAATTATGTATGAAATATTTTAGTGGTCAGGATTTAAGGTGGTATATAACACTTCCAACAGTTTCCATTGGACAAATCTTAGTCATATGACAACCTAGCAGTAGGCTTACCATCTAATTATAAATCTTATTGAGCTATGTGTCCATGAAAAAAAGGAAAAGTGGGCTTATTGAGATAACCTCTAACCAAGTTTTATATTTCGATACTTGTTGCCACATTGTTCATCAGAAATACACCGGATTACCTTTTCAGCAGTGTATGAGTTGGCCAGTTAGTAGTAGCTGTCAGCAGGGAGCCAACCAGGTCTAGGGTCCAGGAGATCTGGTCATTTCTCTATTTAGGCCTCTCCATTATCTAGCTGCTTTTGCTTTCCTATAGATGGTGGCTGGGTTTCAAGAGCAAGCATGCAAAAAAATCAGTCAGAAGCTGCATTACTGTCTACAACACAGACTTAGAAGTCACATGGCCTCACTTCCATTATAGACATAAGTACATCCATTTTCGAAGAGAGGGAATATAGATCTTATCTCTGGATGTACAAAATATTAAAATAATATTTTAAGAGGAGAATGTGAAATGGGAGATATTATGAGTATTTTTGGAAAATACTGCCACTTATGTTATTAAAGCAATGTCATTGATATCTAGGTCTCAGTTCTATAAGACAATAGAAACCGTACTTTGAAAATGCATCCATTGATGTTTGTTTTTCCATTATTTTCTCTTTTTCTTAAAACAAATTTCTTGAACAAAACAATCTTCTTTATGAAATTTAATAAACACTATATATGTGAAAGAAATAGTCAACCAAATTTCCATAGTGTCACTCATTTGAGTAGATCATTGTGAGAAAACATAAAATCTAGGTATAAACAGAATCAAAACATTTTTCTGCTATATTTGATATCTTTTGAAATTTTTTATTTATACATTTTATGTCTCTGTATTGTGATTTCTGTATTCTTTCTTGCTATAATATATGAAATAATTCAACATCAGTAAAGCCATAATTTTTTCTATTATCGAGCAGATATAACCAAAATATTAATTTGAAAAGATAAACTATAAATCAAATTTATATTAAAGATAGATCATTTTCTCATTGATAGAGCACACATAATTATATATTATATATATTCTATACTCATTGTTGACAGGAGGAGAAAAGCAAGTATTTATTTCCTTAAAACAAACACAAAAGAGGCCATGAGATGAGATAATTATATCTTAAGGGACAGAAGTTAAGCTTTTCAGTTATTGTTTGTATATTTATATAATTCAATATAAGTTCCATCAACTGTTATATGTGTTTCAGGAATTCTGTTACATATTTTTTAGATATTGTTCATTTGACTCACATAACAGGCATTTCCTATTATGCTCATTTTATAGATGAAGATAGTGATATTCATTTAGTTTGAGTAGCTGGCCTACAATGGGAGATTCAGGGTACAGCTAAGGTTTGTCTAACTCCAAGGTTAATTCCGTTTTCACTGTAAGTATTCCATCCTGTTTCCCCTGGGAAGACAAGAAGTGACTGCTGTGCCAGGTTTACTGACCATAGAATGATTTCTGACAGTTTGACTTCAAGAGAGAACCAAACACTGCAAAATGAAACATTGAAAACAAAATGACAGTCTGGGACAACTTATGTTTAAGGAAAACTTTCCAACTCAGCTGAAATGACTCACTCTATTACAACCGAGAGGAATAACTAATAATGAAAATAATTTTTTCCAAAAAAGTATGTAATAGAATTCAGAAATATTTTCATATCTATAATCCATCCATCCATCCATCTATTCATACATCCATCCTTTCTCTGCTTAGAATATAAACTTTGATTACAGGGAAAATAATTAGATGAGGAGCCAGGTGACCTAGGACCCAGGTCATTCAGTCAAATCCATAATGAAAGCCTTTCAATTTATCACACTATTACTGAGCCCCATCCTCATCCCTTACTCCACCACTTACTCTATTTCACATTCTCTGTCCTAGTTGTTATTTTTAAAATGCTGAGGACATTGAATGTTAGTTTTAGGAATTAACTCAAAATGTCTACTTAATGTGTTAAAATAACTTATTTCTTTTTCTTTTTTTAATTCTATTTTTCTACAAGAGTGTCATTAATTAAGCATCCATAGCAAAAAATATATATATAGCAACTTAGAGATTACACACACTTCAAGAAAGCTCTGTAGACATAGACAGAAAAATACTTCTCCCATTGTGCAGGTGACTTTACAAACTTGTTTGTATTTTCAGAAATAAAAGCATTATTAACAAACTAATATTAGTTATATTTATATTATCTTATATAGATTATTTACATAAATTGGACCATTCTTAGAACTTTTTCCAGTCATCAAACTTTGTAAATCTTTCTAAAATGACCCATTTTAGTCAACATATTCACATAGAGAAGTCATGGAATTTTAATAGAATATACAAACTATTGTCATTACATTTCACAAGTAGGAACCCAAAACATGAATTTTCCATTCTAACTGTTCCCTATTTAAAGATGAATTCAGATTAGGCATATGTAGCACATGATTAGGCATGCAACACTTGTTTTTTTCTTATTAATGTTTACTAAATGATAACCTCCTCAAGGAAAAGAACATTTATCTAATTTGTGTTAGGCAAAGTTCATTTGAATCTGGTCTTCTCCGTCATGTAAATCCCAGGAGTGTTCAAAACACTTTGCACTTAAAGTCAATGGAAACCAATTTGCCCGATTTCTCTTTCTTATTAATCTTGATTGGATTTTGGATGAGGTTGGATTTTTAACTTTTTCTTGAGACTAATTAGATAGTGGGAGGAAAATAACATTTTGTATATGTGTTCTATGACAGTTAGTAGGCTTTGGTTTTTTTCCCTTTGTTTCTGTCTCAGATATTAGCCCATTAATTCTTCACAATAATTCTGGCAGATACAGTGTGTTAGGTCAAGTTAGAATATGAGGAAACATAATCTCAGGAAGCTTAGAAAATGTAAGTTCCTTTCCCTACCTACATAGTTAGAAAAATGCAGTATCAACAATATAAATTCATGACAAGCTTTAAATTAGATGTCAGACAATACAAATCAATTCTATAAAACATGTGATCGAAAATTTTCTACCTAGATTCAATATAAAACTATATTTCATTAAATTGCCATTTGTAATACATAATACGTATTTTATGTTTATACTTATCAAAATATGAGTTTTTTTTCTCATTTTAATTCACTCTGAATAATTGCAGCATAGCTTTTATGAAGTTTAGATTATTGCAGCTTCAAAATCCTTTAAATATGCTTATAACCCATTTTAGACTTATGAAATTCCTTGAAAGCAGCATAATTGTTTATTTTTAAATCTGTTCAGCTAAGACAAAGAAAAAAAATGGTTGCTTTCTTAGATGAGTTTGTCAAATTCTCTTTTGCACCATAATGAAACTGTTATCATCATTTTTTTCTCTCAATTTGTCACTCGTCAATCATTCACTATTTTTTTGCTTCATATTGTCATATCATTTACTGCACTGCTATTCTGATTAGGCTCATCCAAATGATAAATTACTCTGTGGAAGGTTGAGCTTTCAGTCTTCTCTTTTCCTTTTTTTTTTTTTTTTAACCAAAGCTTCAACTGATCTTTTATGCTTCTTCTAGTCATTCCTGAGAAAGTGGTCTCATCACCACCAAGCTCCGTGTGTATGTCCTCGGTCCACATGGCTTTCCTCTGTATTATTCATCTAAAGCAAAAGCAAACAAAACCACTTGTTGTTTAAAACAGAGAATCCATTACTTTTAATTTAAATGAACCATGGCCTAATAAGAACAGCATATGCATTGAGCAGAACTGTTTCTCATCTTATGACTGCAGTGGCAGAAGATCATGGAACTGCTCAGCAGTCTCTTTTGCTTGGCCTGTACAGTCATTGATAGTCCAGCATCCAGGCCTGAAGTCAAACATTAAAAGGAATTTTCTGCAGAAATCATGAGATGATATATAGATCTACATTTTTCCTGATCTTTGAGGGCTCTTGCCGGCATCCTTTATGGGTATTCTTGTTCATATTAGGTCCAGAGTTTCTTCAGAACTGAAAGTCTGCCTCTCAATAATGTATCTGATCACCTATTTATGGTAAATTTCAATCATTTGAAAATATTATTTAGTTACAATCACTTAGTTACAATCAATGTGGGAGTGGTGGAGTCAGTTAGTGGGTAGATCTCTTGTAATAGAGCAACAAGAAATCTGGAATTAGTACCAAAAGGCTTCAAAGATCGAGGGAAGCTTATCAGAGGGACAATGGCTTCAAGGGAGATATCATGTTTATGTCTTTAAAATCTGCTGCTTCAGGTGCCTTTCTCTCACTCCTTCCACCTACCAAAGTGCTGTCCATTCTTCAAGGGATATTAAAGCTTCAAAAATTCTTTTTGAAGTTATACTTTGGAAGGAAACCTTCTCTACTGACATGATTATTGCCCCCTTTCCTTGTATTGTCTTGTCACATATTTCCTGGTTCTATCAGAAGAATCCCTCACCAGCATTGTTTTAGTTGTTTACGTGTTTGATTCACTCACTAGATCACAGAGGAACTATATAAAAATTGATTTTTCTGTTTAATCTCCCTTTGCTCCTACTGCAGTGCCTGCACGGAAGAGAAACTCAATAAATGTTTGTTGAACTGACCTGAAGTATCAAAGCTGTTGTCTGAATGTGGCCAAACTGAAAGCTCACAGTGTAATTTGATCCTGATCCATAACATTAAAGGTGCTTACATCTAAACCCTGAACTCTGTCTTCTGATAAAGATTTCTGCAATTACTATAGAAGAGTGTGTGCGTGACGTGCACATGTGTGCATGTATGTGTGTGTGTCCATCTTCTATTCAAAAATCATTCTAATGTAATTTTAATGATTAAGTAGATTTCCTATGAAATAACAAGCGAGGATTTTTTTTTAGTCAATTTTATAGGATACATAACCAAAGTGAGTGTTCTACTTCAAAGAGTTCCCTTGGGGAAACACAATTTATTCCATTTCACTGTCTTTGCTTGGAGCAATTTTGGAATGAAATTCACCTTAAGAATTTGCCTTTTAAAAAGAAAAAGAATTTGCCCTTAGAATTTACTGTAGAAGAAAATTGTCAGCCTAATTATTTTGTAGTCACAAGACATGCTCTCTTATCCTGAACGTTCGTTTTCTCTTTTCCCTTCCTCTATCCTAATTTTTTGATGTTAAGTTCTACCATTTCCTCTTTATACTCAATTGTATACCTAATGTAGATGATGGGGCAATGAATGCAGCAGACCACCACCATATCACGTGTATACCTATGTAACAAACCTGCACGATCTGCTCATGTAACCCAGAACTTAAAGTATTATAAAATAATAATAATAATAATAAAGTTAAAAAAAAACAGCCACTCAGAGAAGAGGTAAAGGTAGTAGGCTTAGGCAGGCTGTTTTAAAGCATGTAGTAATAGAATAGTAATTAGAAATGCCACCACTTTGGGACCATTTATGATTAATTAAGCACCTTGATAAGAGTACTCCACCGTCTTTAGACTTCACTGTTTATGGGGAAGGTTTTTTATACTTTTCACTTTTCTCTCACTTCATACATTCTGTAAAATTTTTGCTATGCCTGCTCTTTGACTATTGAGCAATGAACACTATTGGAGACTAGAATATGCCTCCAAAATATGCTGCTTAGGTATTTTGATTATTTTGAGGCAAAGACAACTGAAAAAGCAAACGGGGGGAAAGGCTCTCCAAACTCCCCTTATCTGCCTAAAGACAGGGCCTCCACAAGGAACTCAATTATCTCCTCCTTAGGGATTTCATTATCCAGAGAAGATTGAAGGTGAGGAGCCCCTAATGAGCCCCCGATTTTAATTGTCCAACAGGTTATTCTTCCCCACTGCACAGACAGAACCAATTCACTGAGACCATGGTATGCCAGTAAATTAAGAGTTTAGTTAACATTAGGCTATCCATGCAGGACACAGAGTTATTGTTCAAATCAGTCTCACTAAAGGCTCAGCAGTTAGAGGTTTTCAAGGATAGTTTGGTGGACAGGGGACTAGGAAGTCGTGCTGATGGCTGGTTGGGGATGCAATCATAGGGATTTGGAAAATGGTCTTTGTGCTCAGAGTCCACCTCTGGATGGGAGGCCACAGAGATAGTTGAGTTATGAGTCTGGGTGGGGTCAGTCAGTTGCTAGAAGGCAAAAGTCTGAAAAACATTTCAAAATACCAATCTTAAGTTCTACAATACTGTTGCTATCTATAGGAGCAATTGGGGAAATTACAAATTTTCTGACCTCTGGCCACATGACTCCTGAGAAGTAATGGATTATAGATCTTATGCCCACATTTTACCAGAATCCAGCTCCTCTCAGAATCCTAAACTTGTGGCTTCTCATTTGTCTTACAAGGGTGGTTTCAGCCCCTGAACAGGAGGGGATTAACTCTAGGGAGGAACTATTATACTCCTTGCTTCAAAGTTAAACTACAAACTAAGAGACGTGAAAACATTGTCACAGACAATATCATCTCTCTTGTCTTCTGAGGGCCCATTTGTTTTTCCTCAAAATCATTGGTTCTTCCACAAGCAGCTTGTATTTCCTCCCCATTCCCTTATTGAGATACTAGATAAACAGATTTCATCACATTTTGGGGGTATTTTTTTTTCTTCTGATGCTCCCATGCATATAATTTTAAATTTTAATACATTTGTATACTTTTTCTCCTGTTAATATTCCTGTTGCTTGTTTTATAGACCCTACAGTTTTATAGACCCAGCTATTGAACCTAGGAGGGTAGAGAATATCCTTCCTTCCCCTACAATACCAAAATAATCCTTAGGTAGTATATTTAGTATATTTTCTGATGCATATGGTCATGTGCTGAAGGTGGTAAAGCATCTATTACCAAAAAAAGAAAAACTATCTTCGTGGGAAAAAAGGCAACAGTCCTAGTAGTAAGCAAATATATACTTTGTCTCTTAATAACACTTATTTAACATTCCTCAAAAAATAATGCAGTGATTATAATGATTAATTAGGAATAAATAGAAAAATGGGATTGGACTGTAAACCTTTTTTGAGGAATTATTAGATTTCTTGTAAACTATATAAGAGTTGGTACATCATTGAGAGGTCTAAAACATACTTCCAGTATCTTGAGCAACTCATTGGGTTGTGAAGAAAATAAAATATGTTCAATGAGATTACTTGTGTTGTTTTTCAAGGTAACTTGATGTCACATTGGATTGTGGTAACCAGTGACGAGGGAGCTCCTGTGTATAAAGGGGTTCTTATAAATTATGTGTTAAATTATCTATCCTAAGCCTCAACATTTTATGCAGTTACCTTCCCTGTGGTCATCCAAATTTTACCTGAAAAACTCCCCAAATAAACCATTTCACCTTGACCTTTTCACATTTTTAATTTTTAGATATATTTTTCTCTCTTAAGTCAAAATTTATATCCCAATCTTAATGCCACATGTGAACACACACAGGCCAATTCGTTTTCCATTTGAAACTTCATTAGATTATTTTAATGACAGCTACTGATTTGTATTCTCTGAGTCTTGATTTGAGCAGACTAGCCACGACCAGACCTCTTAAGTATTTTTTGTAAACCACAGTATTAAGTTTATTCACTCATTCATCAAATATTTATTGAGCATCTATTCTATACCAGATACTGTCCTAGGAACTTAAATGCAAATATAAATAAGACAAATAATCTCTTCTCATGAAACTCGTATTCTATTTAGAAGTAATTGAAAATAATCATACATGCATACATGCATAGATAGATAGATAGATAGATAGATAGATAGATAGATATAGATAATATTAGGTGGCATAGAAAACCTGTCTTTACAAAAGATAAAACACAATATTGACATAGAGATTACTGGGTAAAATAAGTTAAGTATGTATATTTGAAGAGGGTACAATTTTGGATAAGGATACGATACCCTTACACCCTACATGTACTCATCTAGATTTATTTTCAATTATCAAATATATGAATCTCCTGTAGGGTATAAGGATATTGTAGAAACTGAGTCAAGAATAAACAAGGTCACACCAAGAGGTAGTTTATCACGAATTTTAGGGACTTTGTATGTGCAGAAGAAGCCATTGGAAATTCTCAAGCAGGAGAAATATATAATTTAACTCATTTTTTTTAAAAAAAGAATCAACCTAGCATGAAGATAATAAACAGTGGAGCACAAAAGTGAAAGTAAGAAAGACCATTTGGGGGCAATTGCAATGGGTGAGGAAGGAGATAATAGAAGCCTGGATGAAGGTGTAATATATGTATATGTAATATCTATAGTAGTGGGAAATAATACTACAATACAATACAATTACAATAATAGATATGTAATATCTATAGTAGTGGGAAATAGATCATTCAAGATATATTTGCAAAGAGTCAACAAGTCTTGCTGAGTTGTAGTTCCAAGTGACATGAAAAACAAGGAAAGGAATAAGAGCAATTTCTGGAAATTGGACTTGATCAAAGGGAGACAGTGCAGAGTGGCATTTACTGAGATGCAGAAGACCAGTGAAAGGGAATATTTAGAAATGAGGTGTAGGATAAGGAGGAAATAACAGTTATCTTTGAAACATGCTGCATTTGCAAAACTTATTAAAAATTTAAGTGGAGATGCCTCATAGGCAGGTAGATAATGAGAGATGCCATGGGTTTTAAATGTAAAATTGGGAATCAGAAGTATGCAGGTACTTCTGAGTCATGAGACTGCCTTTGATCATCAATAAGTCAATGTATATTCAGAAAAAAGACACAAGACCATGGTCAAAAGCTTTGGAACTTCAAGGTTTAGAAGACATCCACAAGAAGAGAAACAAGCCAAGAAGACTGAGACTGAGCAGCAGAGGACACAGGAGGAACTAAAACTGTCTGTAGTCTAAAAGCCAAGCTGGATGTCAGCTTTGCTGAATATTTCCAATATATCAAATAAGATGAAAACAAAGTTTTCAATATGGGATTTGACAAAACGAAGGTTACTGTTGTTCTTAAAAAGAGTGTTTTTTATGAAATAATGAGAGAAATATCTGTTGTAAGTCCATAGCAGAGAGAACAGAAGGTGATGTACTGGTGTCACTGCATATCTCTTTTGTGAACTATCACTTTTATCAAGTTTTATTGTGAAGGAGAGCTGAAAAATGGAAAGTCATGTGAGTGGCACATGGAATCAGGGAACCTTGTATTTTGTTTTTAGTGAAAAAATTTTCAAACATACAATAATCAACAGAAAGGGAAAAACATAATAATGTAGGAGAAAGGGAAACATAATTGCTTGAATAAAGTTATTGAAAAGGCAAATACTAATATCATGGAGGGTTCAGGCCAGCTGTGATGGCTCACACCAGCTGTGATGGCTCATACCTATAATCCCAACATTTTGGGAGGCCAAGGCAGGAGGATCACTTGAGGCTAGGAGCTCAAGAACAGTCTGGGAAACATAGTAGGACCCTGGCTCAACAAAAAATTTAAAATTAGCCAGACATGGTTGGGTGCCTGCAATTCTAGCTACCTGGAGGCTGAGGCAGGAGCATCTCTTGAGCCCAGGAGTTTGAGGCTGAAGTGAGCTACGATTGTATGATTGTGCCACCACAGTCTAGCCTGGGTGACAGAGCAAGATCTTGTCTGTAAAAATGGGGGTAGACCCCTTGTTTTATTGATCACCACCCTATCACTATCCTTAAAGATGACTTCACTCACTGCCCTGCCCCCTAATCTATACACAATAAATACTGATGCTTCTGGACATTCGGGGCCTCACCTGCCTCTGCTTATACGTGGCATGCCCCCCGAGCCCAGCTGCGTTTTCCTTGTAAAAAAATAATAATAATATTAATGATGATAATAATAATAATGAAGAGTTCAGGAACCAATGGAAGATTTGATCTTGGGAGCAGGGTTGAATTTCTCACTGTAACACAAATATTCTCATCATATTACCAATATTTGAAGTTTTCTTAATATCAAAAAAAATTTATTTCAGATTTTTTGTGCCAACGATAAAGCTGATTATATAGCTTAATGTAAACATAATGTAATAAAATATTATCATAATAAATATTGTTATATTTATATAATATATTATTACATATTATATCTACATATTACATATAATGAAATGTTAAATATAAGAATAGATCTGTAAATTAGTCTAATTTTAAATGTATTCTCATATAGAAGAGCTAGAAGTTTTATGAAAGCACTTTAAGTTTTAAAGGCTGTAAGTATAAAATTACTTATTTTAAACTGACTTTAATCGAAATTAGACTCAAACTAAGAATCTCAAAGAAACATAATTTGGAGTGATTATTGTTGTTTTTGTTGTCTTTCCAAGATGAAGGCAATTCAAAGAAACGTTCTGTAGATAGTTTTCTCTTTGTAGAATACATGGAAAGGTAACAATTGATGAACACAGTTTATCGATTGACATTTGATGGTCAGTTGATGAACTTCTTTTTGTTTAAGGCAAATTTATTTACTGTGTTTATTATTATCTAGCCACAGGGATAATTTTTTGTTCAGTTGCTTCTAATATTGACAATGTTCAAAGGTAACTGCTAGAATTTACATTTATCAATACACACTGGGTCATCTCTGCCTAGCAAGAGCATGTGACTAAATACAAATGTATGTGAATGAACAATAGAGCATAAAGTAAGCACACTCATGGATGTGAACTCTGGCCAGACACTAGCACCAAAGGCAAATAATGTTTTTGATTTTAATTTATATTTATTACAGATTGTGTCTTAGGAAGAATGAATCACAATACAAAACATTTTGCTTGAGAGACAGTAGGCTTAGAAAATCTCTTTCCACAAGTTATTCTTCTCTTACATAAATCTTTGAGATCAACAAGTAGGCTCTTCCAATTAACAAGAAGAGCCATAAGATGACATGAAGAAATTATGGTTTTGCACACATATACAGCGAAGGGGGCAACAACAAGAAAAAGCCACAATTAATTCTATGCACTTATAATAGACAATCCCAAATATCATAAAGAGAAAATCAGTCAAAGCAAAGTGAGGCAAAGACAGAGCCTACTGCCAATGATTCACAAGCAACAAATGGCACTGGAAAATATAAAATGCAGACCAATGCATAGTAAAGCAAAGCCAAAAGAGATCTATTTCCAGGATCCCTGAAAACGTGCTCTCATCAGCCAACTAAAGGGCCAGTACTAGCTCCTACACAAGGAGTTTTGTAGTTGGTCAACTAGATAAACTTGAAGTTGGTTGAAGGCTCTTGAAGTTAACTGTGCATTTTGTTCACTTTTATATGTGCTACTTGGGAATCTAGAGATTGCTGCAATTGTTGCCTGAAGAAGAAAATTTCACTTTCTCTCTACAAAATGTTTGAGGACCTGAAGTTTGAGGCTAATTTGAAGATTCCATGTTCATCAGGGCCTGAGTTACCAATGTGGAGGACTAAATAGGTAAATATGAGTGCACTTATAGAATGCTCCTTTATTCAACTCATTTATATGTTTCGTTGTTTATATGAAACCTTTTATATTAAGATATAAATATTCTCAAGTTATTAGTGCTCAGACATCTCTTAGAATTAGCTAACTACTACAGAAACTATAATTAAGCAATCTTCCTTTTGCTCTACTAATTTCAGTAGAAGATAGAGTTTTCATCATGCACTTTCTACCTGATACAAGGCAACTACTTGAGCTCCAGTCATCACATTCACATGCCAACAAATAGGATCTAATATGACAACAAAAAGTGCACTGTGATCTCCTTTTAAGCACACTGATTGGAAGTCAATGCAACAAACCAACATATATTTCAATGGCCAGATATAGTTCTATGGTCACAACTTCTGAGCTTTAGCAGATGGAAAACTTATTTTTTATTCTAGATTTTTATGTACTCAAGTGATGCTCTAAAGAAAGGAGGGTGTGGATATTGGGAGGCTACCAGAAATTTCTGCTACAAAAACACTTAAATGCTTGTATCTATATATTAATAGTTGTAGATAAATACAAAGTTATCCAGTCAGATATTGCTAATGAATAAAGAGAACATGGGTATGGGCAGACAATGAACAGTTGATGCTACAAAACTGTGTCACGTATGTGTGTATATGTATTTATATATCTGCATAGATACGTCTCTCTGTGTGTATAATTGTTGATCATTTACTAATGTTTCTGGTATTGTTGTAAACTTTATTTACTCCTAAAACCTATTCATGATTCAGATGAGAAAATAGAAGCTTTGAAAAATTAAGAACTGACTGAAAATCTTGAAACTTGGCTTTGACTGGCTTTAAGATTTGTACTCTTTAATAGTTTGGATGGATGGATGGATGGATGGATGGATGGATGGATGGATGGATAGATGGATGGATAAATGGATGAATCGACAGAATTCAAATAGATTGATAGATGATACTACAGGATGGATACATATAGAGATAATAAATGTTTTAGTACTTATTACACTTAAACATTGTTTTCATTTCCTAGGGATACTGTATCAAAGTAGTACAAACTGGGTGACTCAAAGTAACAGAAATTTATCTCTAAGAGTTCTAGAAGTTAGGTGTCAGAAATTAAGGCATGGGCAAGATGGATTTCTTATGTAGTATGCTGAGATTGTCTTGCATGCCTCTCTCCTGGCTTCTGGTGTTTTCTGGCAATCCTTGGCATCCCTTGGCTTGTTCATGCATCACTGTAATCTCTGCCTCGATTTTCTCATAGTGTTCTACCCTGTATGTGTGTCTACTGTACAAATCTTAAAGCCAGTCAAAGCCAAGTTTCAAGATTTTCAGTCAGTGGATACACTGTCTAATTCGTGTCCACATTTCTCTCCTCTTATAAGGACACCAGTGGCTAAACTAGGGCCCACCTAAATTCAACTTAATCTCATCTTAACTTGATTATATCTGTAAAGAACCTATTTTCAAATAACATCACCTTCCCAAGTGTGGGGGTTAGGACTTCAGTGTATTTTTTGAGTGGTCACAATTTAATCCATGACAGAAATTTATTTTATATGCTTAGGTTAACTTTCAACAAAAATTAATCTGGATTATTCAGATATATTTTTATCTTAATTCACTCTTTCTTAAAATTCCAAAGGAGGAATATTCATGAATTCAAATGGATTCATTTAAACATCCAGACTTCCTCTAATTCAGAGCTTAGGTAGCAGGTACTTAACCCTGTCTTATGATGTAAAATTTTCTATTAAAAATAAAGATAATTTAATGGTTAGCTAATTGGGGAAAAGATTCCTTTCTATTAAGAATTATTTGTAGCAACATCATAATCTCTAATGTGGTTTCTTTCAATATATACTGAAATATACTATGTCTTGAAATTTGCTGGATGATAAATAGATGAATAATACATGCTTATGTTATATCAAAAGCTAGATTATAGTTGTGGGAACAATCAGTGCAGACACTGTGTCTACCAAGAAAAGATCAACGAAAAAAAATTCTATTATTTTCTAATAATGACATTACATTGTCTGTCTTTAAAGCTCAATTCAAATACTGTATCTAAACAAAGCATGGTAGATATCAAAACCCAGATATACAGAGGCTGATATAACTTACTAAAGTTATATTTGAGAAAGCCTATTATATATCCTTATTTGGATGGAGAGAAACTTTACAAGATGTACTTTTAAAATTCATTGCAAAGAGTGAGTAGATAATGTCACAATTTTTAAAAAATGATTTAAGGAGGTTTCATCTGTCAGTTGCATGTAGAATGGATCAGATGGACAGGTTTGGAGTTAGAACACTTAGAAAGCTCTTTGATTCATCTCTGTGTCAGGGATAAAGTTGTGGATTAGAATGTTCACAATAGAAATAAAGTGAAAAGTCTTAAGACATCATATTGAAAGAAAATTCATAATTTTTGGTGACTAACAATATGACAAGAAGGATTGAGATGAATCATATTATTTAAAATTTGAGGACTGGATGACTAGCTTGAATCAAGGCTAAGAGGCAAGAATTTTTCATTAAATACAATTAACAAAAATGTCACTAGCTATAAAAAATAACACTGTGTTCTCTTTCTCTCTGTTAGAACTTGGAAAAAAATAGAAGAATGTCAATGCAAACTATTTTTTGTCTATCTTTGAGTGGCCAAGCAAAGCCTATAGCCTCCTGATATTCTCCCTTTATTATTCCGTTCTATTTTTCTCTGGTCTATTTCATCCTTCCTAATGGAACTTTGGGGCAAATGTGTAGTACCTACTGCCTCTAATATATGTTTTTGGTCACAGATCCCACTGCACTTTCAAATCAGATTTTCTCAAGCTTAATATTTTAAACTATCTAAAAGATCAAAGAAGAAAAAACATGCTTAAAATTATATAATGGGCAGGAATATGGCACATCCAAGAAAGTACACACAAATCTCCTTCATCTTCTGGAGTTAAATAACCTTTAGAGACTTTAGAAACTGTATCATTAATATTTTTTGTTCATTCTTTTATAATTTTTTCATTTATATAAATTGACCTTAAGGGTTCTAACTATTATGCTTTAATGATTATACAAAGGACATTCCTAGATCTTATTTCAAGAACTTTCACATTTGTTCTGTTTTTACCACAACATAGTTAAAAGCCATAAATGGGCAATGATAGAGAAGTTTGGTTAGTAAATTCCCATGTTTAGCACAAAATTATAATCAAAATATTACATATTAAAGTTGATACTTGTGTTAGGAGTATCTTAATAAGAAATAACAATGTAATTTGCATATACTATATATTTTTGGATTTTTTCCTACTTCAGTGTCCATGGTTTCAGGGAGCTTATGCAGCTCTTCGAAATTAGTTTCTAAAACTGAGGACATTTTGTTATGCACTAGTAAATGGTATAATACAAAAACATTAAAATAAACAATTATACTTTCAAAAATATTAAATCTCTTAAGAAAATAAATCTATTATCATGATTAAGACTTAGTTTCAGAGACTTTGGAGGTGGATTTAAGATTATTAAGTACTAGATATTCTTTGAGATATATTAAAGATATTAAATGATTGCATTTCCCTGAAACTTGTACTCACCTGTGAAAGTTGTTAGAGTTCATTGTAAGAGGCAAAATACTTAATTAAAATGCCTTGATACCACACACAATAGATCAGTTCTTATATGAATTTATGACAGCTCAGCTTATTTCATATTTTAAAGTAAATATTAAAGGGAGTTTATTTTCAATTATATTGTAAAAATGCTGTTTTACAGGGCTTCTTAAATTTAGTGTTGTCTTGTTTCTATTTGAAAAAATATGTAGTACACTAGCTATTTTATATACTACTATCTCTTATTGTAGATACCCTAACAAAATGGACTGTGGGAAATTTAATACTAATTGTTTTTACTTTGACAGCCTACCACATACAAGGACACTGTCTAAGCCAATGAATAAAGCAAAAATCAAGGAATGTTAACACCTAACTGATAATCTGGATGAAATCTATAAGTGCCTCGACAAATAACTTATTTACTTTTACTAATAGCATAAATATGGTACATCAAACAATTACTTATAAGATACTATTTAATGGAGAATGATAAAGTTGATAGAAAAGCATTTTCTTTCTTATCAAGCCTATCAGTATATACAAATAAAATTTGTCCACAAACAATTATTTTCAGACTCCTATGTATTCTCAGTATTCAAATTCTATGTGAGAATTGTAGGGTATAAAAAATTGTACATAGATATAGATGTTGATATAGATAGATACGGATATGTCTATTTCTCCATATCTATGTGGAAACCTGCCTTGAAAGTTTATGACTTTACTTGAAGAGTGGCTTTGGGTAAAGTTTGAATTGCTAATGATAAAGAACAGATGGGATTGATTGCTAGCTCTGTGTGAATCAGGAAGAAAATGCCTGCAGATATTCAACCCTGGTGTGGAGCAGCCATTGCAGACCCAATATCCCAGGATTATCAGGGTGAAAGAACCAGGCTGATGAGCACAATACAAAGTTTGTACAAAAGAAGTGAAATTAGCCTAGTAATTACTTGATTATGGAAAGGAAAATATCACTTATGGAGGGAGATGTTTTAAATGAACTAATAAAAGAGAGACATACTGGTCTCAGTAGGCTTCAATTAAAAAGTTGAAGATTTGTTTTACTGACACTAGGGGATGCCCAGTAGTGATTTATGTTCTGAGAGGCCTTTCTTACACAAAGTCAGCTCCTCTTTTACTTTTAGGCCCACTAAATCTACTAAGAAAGAAATATGGTAGTCACCTGGCAAATCAGAATCAAATATCCATACAATCCACAGTGAGACAAATTATTTAAATACCTACAAATGTAGTAAGCATGTTCCTTGGATCTCTTATTCTGGTATATTTAACATCTGAGGAAGATAAATAAATTATTATGGTGAAATAATGAAAGATAGAAAAGATCTTAATTGTCATCTGAGGATGGCTACAAGAATGGACTATTGATTTATTTTGGTGTACAATTTTACAACCCTTCAGGTACTTAAAAATGCATGGTGTGTATAAGCCATTATTCAGTTAATGAGATGCTAAACTACAATTTGCTTTGAAATTGTCCAGTGTTGCTTTTCATTAAAGAGATAATGACTCAGAAGATATTTTAGGTGTTATTACAAGCTGCTGTTTTTGTTCCATTTTTATTTAGTAAATTGGGTCACATTGTATTACAAGAAGATAATCTGCCCTATAATATGCCCATGTTACTTGATTTTGCAACACAAAAATGATGAAAAGTGATAGCCCCTTTACACCTGGCATGTAATCTCAGCATAATGCCATGCTTAAGCAAGTCAGCAAACCTTTATGCAATAGCCTAAATTTTGCTTTAAGGCACCTTTGTGTATATTAAACCAGGCTCTTGGAAGGTAAAACATCTGCAACAGTTCAACATACTAAGGTAGATAATGTAACAAAGTCTGATGGCTTAGAGCTCTTACACTGCATTTCTCTTGGATGTGTTGGCTTTGCAAATAAGCTGAGGGTGAGCTGAAAAAAAAACTCATGAGTTAGAGGTAGAAAGCACCTTGTCGTTGTTGAAGTGTCAATGGTAACTCCAAAAGTAACAGACTTTTTTGGGGGAAGTCTAATACATATAACAAAGCCTCAGGGCAATTTTCTAAGCTCTGAAAGTTCCCTTGGTTGTGTCCCTCGGTACAGATCTCCCTACCTAGAATCTCGATCTCTCAATCTCCTCCTCAGTAAAAAGTTGTGAGACTATCATGGAGAAAAGACAATTCCTAAATGTTTTACTATGATCACAATTCCCATAACTGATGAAAGAATAGTAAAAATAGTCAACACTTACTTTTTGTTGGTAGTGAAAACTGTCTCACAGAAATAACTTGAGTAATATGTCTCATGACAAGGGTTAGCAAATTTGTGAAAGGCCAGATAGTATATATATTAAGCTTTATAGGCTGAACTATTCAACTTTGCCCTTTGAAAGCAATGAATGAGTTTCTTTGCTTTACAATAAAGCTTTATTTATAAAAACAGACAATGCCCCATAGGCTGTAGTTTGTTGGCCCCTTCTCTAAAGCCATATAAAAATCAATGCCTTGATGCACTAATCCTATTGCTTGGTATGTACCTGAAGCAAGATATTTACAAGATGAATTTTTAAAAACTATTTGCACCCTAGTATTTATAACAGTGTTATCCATAATGGGAAAAATTGCAATTGTCTTTACTCAACAACAAAGAAATAGTTAAGCATATTAACTAGGGGTAACATTATGCATCTGCCTAAACATAATTATAAAAAAAGTTTTAAAATTTTGAAATATCTTTGTGATATAAGATTAAGTCAAAAATTTAGGCTACAAAAATTTGTACACATTAGAGTAGAAATTAAACAGGAATATACATAACAAAATATTCTTAAACTTTGGAATATAAATAAAAGTTAGATTATTCAAAATGCATACATTTAAGACAGAGGGAAATCACTAGAGCATATCCATATATTAAATCAGCACTTTCTTCTTTAGCATCACTATGTTGGGCATTGGGATCAAAGAAAGAAGTGATTGCCCTACACTAATGGAACCTTACAAATAATTGAATATGAGGAAGAACATGAAATTATGGCACACCTTCCAGTGGAGAATGAGGAGGAGTTTCCAAGGGAGCAGTAATGGCATAAAGGTCAGGTGAAGAATCTGCCATAAAGAATCTTTATAGTTTAGTATGGATCGAGTTGTTTGGTTGGAATAGGAAGAGATGAGAACAAATGGGCCAGATAATAGGAAGCATGATATGACATGCAAAGGAGTTCAGACTTTATCCAGAAAGTAGTATAGATGAGAGATGCAGGTTTCATTGAAGAGATTTAAATTTCTAGCCAAATTAATCACTTAAAAATAGTTTTGTAATAATAAAAATAACTACTAAATAAAGTAAGGACAATATAGAAGAAAGAATTATAAGAAATATTGCGCACGTACACATACACACACACACACACACACAAAATGGCATTAGGAACCAGAGTTTTGAATCCTGGATCCTCCTCTCACTAACTAGCTGACTTTCAGCAACTTTGTTAGCCTTTTCAAGTCTCCTGTCCCTTATTTGTAAAATAGGCATTGTAATACCTTCCGTGACAGAGCATTACAAAAATTGCTTTTAAACGTGTTTAGAGGCCGGGCGCGGTGGCTCAAGCCTGTAATCCCAGCACTTTGGGAGGCTGAGACGGGTGGATCACGAGGTCAAGAGATTGAGACCATCCTGGTCAACATGGTGAAACCCCGTCTCTACTAAAAATACAAAATATTAGCTGGGCATGGTGGCGCGAGCCTGTAATCCCAGCTACTCAGGAGGCTGAGGCAGGAGAATTGCCTGAACCCAGAAGGCGGAGGTTGCGGTGAGCCGAGATCGCGCCATTGCACTCCAGCCTGAGTAACAAGAGGGAAACTCCGTTTCAAAAAAAAAAGTGTTTAGAAAATCCCTAGCACAATACATTTTGAAAGAATAAATATCTAATTAGAAGCTGGCATTACTTGCAATAATACTGGTTGGAAGTGTTAGATGCTTAAATGAATAACAGAGAAAAAGGAAGTTTAGAAAGTTTAGTAAGAAGCCCCCAGATAGGTGAAGAAAGAAGAAAAATAAAAAATAACCTTTCCGAGCATAATGTCAGTAGTCCGG
This sequence comes from Callithrix jacchus, assembly GCF_049354715.1. NCBI lineage: Eukaryota > Metazoa > Chordata > Mammalia > Primates > Cebidae > Callithrix > Callithrix jacchus. Next base: position 100,340,321 of record NC_133504.1, on the reverse strand, counting down.
TATGGAGTTACAGGAAAAGGAGCCAATTTTGAAGCTAGATAAATAAAATTTTTAACTTACATTGAAAAATTCCTGAAGTAATTGAAGTGTAAAAATATTGGAGTCTGACCCAGAACTGAGATAAAAATGTGAAAATGTTATTTCATTGGACTTTGCTGATACAGAATGTGTAAGAAGTAATAAGATATAAGCCGGACTTGTGGGTGTGGGAAAACAGGAAGTAAAGAAGAAAGAGGAGAAAATATATTTAAGTATATAACTGAAGGACAGCAGTCAAGATCTGACTTGTCATTGTTTATATATGTCCTTGGAGATAATTTTCTAATTATTCATTAATGTAACATCCATTTTGGTATGAAGGATGTGCCTATCATCAATAGAAAACTCTGCATATTTCCTAAGAAATTCAAAGGCAGTGGAAAATCAAGAATATCAAGTTCCAATAACAGATGCAATTTAATCATAATTTGTTTGACAATATTATTGATTAGCAATGCTAGTTTCCCCCCAGAAATCAATTTTGCTCCCGTTAGTAGATGTCTGAGCAGAGATGACGTGGGAGCATATATGGAGCCCCTCCTTCTATTTAGCTCTGCATCCTGCCTAGTCTTCATCCTGTCTAATGCCCCTCAATGTTCTTCATCATTGTGCACTATTTTTTCACTCAATTTATAACTTCCCTTAGGCTGGGAGCAGTGGTCCACGCCTGTAATCTCAGCACTTTGGGAGGCTGAGGTGGGTGGATCACTTGAGGTAAGGAATTCAAGACCAGCCGGGCCAATATGGAGAAACACCATCTCTACTAAAAATACAAAAATTAGCTGGTGTGGTGTGCAACTGTAGTCCCAGCTACTCGGGAGGCTGAGACAGGAGAACCCAGGAGGTGGACGTTGAACCCAGGAGATGGACGTTGCAGTGAGCTGAGATTGTACCACTGCACTCCAGCCTGGGCAACAGAGTGAGACTCCATCTCAAAAAGAATATATATATAAGCAGGGATTGTAGGTGTGGGAAGACAGGAAGTAAAGAAGAAAGAGGAGAAAATATATTTATTTAAGTATATAAATGAAAGAGGGCAGTCAAGATCTGACTTGCCATTGTTTATATATTGTTTATATATGTCCTTTGGAGCTAATTGTTTTTGGATGTGTGTGTGTGTGTGTGTGTGTGTGTGTGTGTGTGTGTAATATTCTCTAAAAATAACTTGCTAATGGTGTTCTTGTCTATGATGTGGTAACACTAAAGAGGCTGTTAAACCTGTAAACAAATTATGTTCATTATGTTCATTGCTTTACCTTTGTGAGGAACTCATTGATTCTGTTGCCTGATTGGTTTGTTAAGCCTGATACTCATCTTTCTTCTATTAATCAATAAATGTTTTCCATACCATTTTTTACTTGTTTAAGTGTTCTCACTTTTTTACAATAATTTAGTATGTTTCTTCTCAATAGAGAAGTTTTCCTTTTATGGGCTTCCTATGTATTGAGCTTCTATCTACAAGAAGAATGTATCAGCTGATTTTTGCTCAATTTGCTATTTATATTGTGTTTTAGCCAATGAATTTGCTCAGAATTGAAAAATATGATTCTTACAGGTATCTCTATCAAATTGTCTAGTTAGAAATAAGTAAAGCTCATGTGAAATTGAAAAATACAATTAGGTACTTATATATCTTTTTTGTAGTGGAAGAAAGAAAAGACAAGAAGATTCTGGAAAAGCCAATTTCAACTTACATCTGGCTATAATTCACATAATATGACATTAAACTAGGCTCTTGGGCAGAAACATCACTTCACCAACAGCTCACTTAGAATGTTTCTACAGTGATCAATTGAGGAAAATGGGACTTCTAGATATGTATTATCTTGGTTATTTTAAATACTAAAATCATACTTTCTAGACACCATAATTTTTATTAGACTCCCACTTTAGCTTAGTGAAATAAGATACAATATACCATTAATCCAAAAACATGACAATATAGAGTGATCAAATGATAAGAAGCTGTATTAAGCTTTCTATCTATTGCAAATTATATCTGTAAAATGATATTGTGGTCATTTAGCACTGGCAAGCAGACCTACATAGCATAGTGCAAGTAATAAATTCTGGCTGAAATGGAGAATTCTGAACAATAGGGTAAAGTGAAACAGTAAAATATGTATTTAATGATTGACAAGAAATCAATGAAGAATAGACTTGGCCACTTGGCAGCATGTTGAAGAAGCATAAATTTAGTAGAAATAGTACAATGTTAACTTTATTGATTTTGCAAATTATGTGTAATGTATTTAATTATATTAATTTAGCCTCTGTTTCACAGAAAATGCTGTTAGTTATCAGGTGGGAAAAGAAATACTTTTTTCTACCTTTAAGTAGAGGCCAGATTGTTCACAAATAAAATGCAGGTGTTGACAAAGAGGAGAAGGAAGAGAGAGCACTGAATATGGTTTAAGAATATATCCTAAAAATGAATGCGGGTGGTTTCATAGTTTCCAAATAGAGCATAAACATTGTGGTTTGAAGGAGGTGTTTCTAAATCTTAACCCATCAAGAGGATTGCAGATAGAGTACTTCCCTAAATCTGAGGTCTGAAATCTGTTGGATTCTCTAGCTTTTTACTAATGACTGAATTCTAACTTATTGGCCAGACTCCAAAACTCTATCACAGGTAACTTTCAATTTTTTTAACATAAAAACTAATAAACGGTATCTATAAAAATTATCGAAGACAAAACATCTCTTGTTTTCAAAAACAGAGTAGAAGAAAAAATATACACACATATAGCCTTTGGTAATATCCCCTTATTTTAAAAATTCAATTATGCACACAGAAGGAAAAAGTGACAACCTTCATGCATAACCCATTTTTGTGTTCTGGTCTGTCTTATCATAAATTATAATGAGGAGAAACAAAGAGAATGAATCAGTGTTTATACCTTTGATGTCAGGCATTATCAATTTTTCAATAAATCTTAGAATAATTTGATTATAATAGTGTATTATTCTTTCCCACATATTAATCTGAGGAAGACTATTATCCATATATTTCTCACTTATTCACAACAGAGTTTTTTTAGTGTATATTAGATGCTGGAAACTTTGCTGAGCCGTGGGGATAGCTTCTACAGTGCTACTATTTTAATGAAGGAATAACAGAAGATGAAAAAAATAATTGACAAATTTTGGGAGCTTTTGAATGGTGACAAATTGAATAGACAATGAGTTAGCTACATAGGAGAAATACTTAAAGGAAATTTGTTGAATATAGAAAAGTTACAATAAGCAGTTGATTACATCATGTTGAGGTGTGTAGAGTGGGTCTGGGGTGTCAGAGAAAGTGAAAATCATCTAAATAAAGGGAATTAATAATTTTATTACTTTCAGCCTGAATACAGACACATGGAGTGGTGTGTTCATTCTAGTCATAATCTTTAATAAGCTGCATATATCAATAAACTCCAAAGTTGTCAATAAGAGACAACTAGCCTGATGAAAATATCAGATCCTTTCTATCCAAGTGTGAACTCCTATAGTTATGGAAACATTTAGGCTAAATAGAAGCCCCCTGGGAGTGGAAAAGGCTCTCCAGGAGCTTAAACATGTCCAAAACAAAGGATATTATGGTTGTTCTAGTTCTGACAAGCAGATCTTATGAGCTCCAATCACAGGAAGCATCTGCTCATTTGTTAATTTAGCTCTCAAATTTGTTCACAAGTTCTAAAAACATAACAGCATTGTTCCAATAAGTCTTCTAGTAATGTCTTTCAGATCCATCAGAAAGCAGTCTTATAGGAGTTGCTTGGCTTGAGAAACTACTGAATTACCTGTATAGGTAACATTTGAGGGATGTTATTACACTTATGAAGAATGTATTGATCAAGAAAAACACAGAACTTCTGCTTTGATGCACAACAAGTGCTTGTTAAAATATGACTTAACATGTACAACTCTCTACGACTTGTGCTTACCTGGCTGAAGTTGGTCTATGCTGTTGGCGAACTCCCTTTCAATGCATCAGTCCTGCACTTACTTAAAAGTGAAAGACAAAGAGAAAACATAATGTATATGTACCAGTGAAAACAGACTGTTTTAGTAAAAATAACAAAATCCTATTCAGATACAAAAGGAATGGATAAAGTATTCTGTCTAAATTAAAAAAAAACTTAATCTGAATGACAAGTCTGGAGCTCAGCAGAGTGAAAGTGTATCTAAAAGTAAGATCACTCAATACTGAATTCCTGAGTTAGAAATGACAAAACTTAATGTCAACAATTCTTGGTCAATGTTCATTCCCAGCAGGGCAGTTACTGAGAGTAAAAATTTAGTCACCCGTCTCATTCACCAAAGTAATCCAGCAGGTTGATGCTATTGTGTGTGCAAGTTGTCTGTTAATTAAGCTTTTCCCCCATCTCTTTCCCAAACCCCAGCCAACAAATATATCCAAAAAGAAATAATTAGCCATCCATAGTTAGAAAAATTCCTCCAGGTCCTGTACATACTCAACCCCTGTCTTATCCTCTTAGGACCAGTGCACATACACACTATGACAGACTTTCATGTCTTCCAATTCTACTACTACTTCCTGAGTCATAGGGAGGTCACAAGGTGCGAGTAAGTGTCAGGGCAGGCTGCTTAGAACACCCTAATTTTCCAAACATGGTAAAAGATGAGGGTGATGTTGGGGCTTCCTTCAACCTACATTAAAAAATTACTGGATTGGGTGATTCACTTTAAATATACAGTTACATGATTTATTAACCAGCATGTTCTGATCGGCATCATTAAGGAGAGCAACTTCTTTGCAGAATTTAAGAAATTTTCAAACAAGAATGTTTGAATTTACATATCAATGCAAAAATAAAAGAAGTCTGTTTTCTTTAGCCTTTTAAAATTCGATCTTGAACTTCTCCCAAGATGAACTGTACCACATCTCAAGGTGGTCTCTCTATCCTCTCTCTCTCTCTCTCTCTCTCTCTCTCTCTCTCTCTCTCTCTCTCTCTCTCTCTCTCTCTAATATGGTCTATAAGAACAATCCTTTAGTCTCAAAGGACTATCTAATATTATGCAAATTATGCTTGCAATATATGACCTTATAGCTGCATGTCCTTATAGTATATGCAGTAGTTTTCCGCCACAGACTGCCTTTTCTGGTGCCTAAATACTTTATCTTTGATGATAACTCTAATACTGTTTGCTTTTCTTCCAAGTGTGTGCAAAATATATTACCTTGTGTGATGAAAATTATGCACATTGGCATTAGTGCATGCACACTCGCATGTGCACGTGCACACACAGCTGACTATGCTCCAGTATATTTTATACTCATCAATGTTGTTAAACTAACATCTTGTGTCTTCACTCTTATTGTACTGGTTTTTGTTTCAGTTTTAGTTTCAAAGTTTTCCTGAGATTACTAAGTGTATATTTTCTAATATGTTAATATATTTGTCTATTTTTTAATACTTTACCTCACGTAAATAGGGGCTACCTCTGAGTATTTTTTTCTTGTCACTTAAAAGAAGGAAAAGAACAATTCTTAAAATTTCCTCAGAAGGTATTGGTCACAAATAATACTAAACTGTTCTTATTTTGGAAGGGGTTTGGAAATGATCAAGGATTTTGACGGTTCTAATTACTGGTAATGGCTGTGATGCTATACTAATTCGGTCTCTTAAAATACTTATCTATACATGTAAAATAAAATTATTTTCATAACACTTTAAAAATTATATTGGAAAACATTTCAAATGGTTGTATTGATGTCACATACAAACTCTAAATAATAATGATGAAATAAAGATTTAAATACAACTTGTAATCAATTCCTTTTAACCAATATCCTTATTTTTTTAATAAACATTTTGTTTCAGAATAGTTTTTGATTTAGGTAAAAATTTCTGCAATAGTACAGAAAATTCCCATATACCTCACACACTCAAACTCACTCTCTCTTATTAACATCTTATGGTGGTTTGATATATTTGTTATAATTAACAAACAACTATTGAGTCATTATTATTAAATAATAATGTTAACCTTGGAATTTATTTTGCTTTTATCTAATCTTTTTTGTTGTTCTTCCAGCATTATCAGGATTCATTACATTTAGTTCTTATGTTTTCTTAGACTCCTCTTAGATATGATGAAATAGCTTTATTTTATTAACATCCAATTACTTCAAGAAATGCTCCCTCAAAAATGTTCTCAGTATAAATACTGCAAATTCTTATTCCAAAGAGTAATTTCCATAGATTATCCAGAAAATAGGGTATCACCTTGCATAATAGAGATACACTATAGATTCCATAACAAAAAAACATTTTTCTTCTTCCTTTTTTTCTTTCTCACTTCCTCTCTTCCTTTCTTCCTCCCTCCCTCCCTCCCTTTCTGCCTGCCTTCCTTCCTTCCTTCCTTCCTTCCTTCCTTCCTTCCTTCCTTCCTTCCTTCCTTCCTTTCCTCAAAATATTAATTGACTGCCAATTGTGTGCCAGGCAGTGTTCTATGCTATGGGAATTCATCCAACAGCAAAGCAGTAGAAAACCTGCTCAGTGGGGCATACATCGTAGAGTGGAAAGAAAAAAATGTAAAACAAATAAGCATAATAATTACATTACATCACACTTTATAAAGTGATAAATGCCATGAAGGACACAAAGCAATGCAGCATAAGAAGGAGTGGGAGGGAAGATGTGATCAAGGTCAGCCTCACTGACGTAGGAGGAAATAGCTGAAGGAGAAAAGCCATGCATCACTCTGGTGATAAAGCTTTTTGTGCAGAGGCAAGAATGAGTGCAAAGCCTTTGAATCAGGAGCTGCCTGGGGTGTAAAGAGCAGGTAGAAATTCCAGCATAGGTGGTTGGAGTAAAGTAAGAAAGAGAGAGTAATAGACAATGTGTGCAGCAAGATAACAGAGGGCCAGATCTGGTGGATTCTTGAGGGGCCTTGTAAGGATTATAACTTTAACTCTGAAAAATATTAAGAAAATTTGAAGAGTTTGAGCAGAACTGTTCCATAATCCATAGTAAAACAAAAATCACTCTTGCTGCCCTACTGGGAATAGAATGTAGGAAGCAAGAGTGGGAGCTGGAAGAATGTAGGGAAGCTATAGTAGTGATCCAGGCAAGGGACGGTGGTGTTGTGAAACTCATTGCGGGAGTAGTATGAATATTTAGGTGTGGTCTGGCTTTGGACATATTTGGAAGCAAAGCCAAACCAATTTTCTAATAAGTTCGGTGTGACATGTAGAAAATTGAAAGAATAAATAGGACTCTAAGGAATTTGGTCTAACCCACTGAAGAACAGGCTTGCCATTAGTAAATGACAAAGACTGAAATGGAGCGACTTTGTGCGGGGCACAGGTAGCAGTTCAATCTCGGACATGTTGATTGTGAGATGGTGTTACGCAGCCCTCAGAAGATACCGAGTAGGCAGTTGAATGTATAAGTCTAGAGTTCAGGGTAGGGTTCCAAAATGAAGATAAATAAACTTAGTACTTTTAGACACAGATAACATTTAAAACCGTGAGACTGCATGTGATCCCCCCAAAATAAGTGTTTAATGCAACTAGGTCAAAGTACTAAGGCCTGGCCCCTCCAAAAACAAGAAGTTTAGAAGACAGAATGAGTTACTAGTGAGGTAGGAAGCAAACCCAGAGAAATGGGAAACTGGAAGCCATGTGAAGAGACAAAGGGTCTCTAAGAAGAGGGAGTGACTACAGGAGCCATCATCACATTTGCAATTTTGAGTTGAAGGATTAGAGGATTTGTGAGATACTTTTATATTCACTATAAAGGTTAATTAATATAGGAAAAATACATAGATTTTGGATTCAGACCTATTTAAATACAAATCTCACTGCCACTCACAGTGCAATCTGGGGCAAGCTGCAAACCCTGCTTATATCTCAGATTCCTTAGGAAACCACTTCCTCCAGTCTTCCCCTGAAGCTGCTCATCAGGAACAGCTTCACCCACAATTATAGCATTTTAGTTGCTTGAAGTCAGTTATTCATACTGGTGAATGATTGGTTAGGATGTTCAGTTTTATGTCAATGAAAAGCCTTGCAATTCATATTTTTCTCAAATTCAGCAAAAGGAGAATCGGTCCTGACTGAAAGAGCAAGTTCTCACCATTCAAGAACTTAAAAAGTAATGATTTCCTCATAAGAAAAGGATTGGCCTTAATGATAACATAGATTTGGGGTCAGAGGAATAAATGTCTTACATGGAGTGACATCCATTAAGTCAAAATTGAAGTTGTCTAACAAGGAAGTTAGTGTGACATTGGTAGCAAACTAGAGACAGCATATCTTAGCATGAGTCAGTGGTCATTATTTATTCAACAGAGAGCCACTAGAATTGTACTAAGGTCACCAAGTTCTGCAAAAGGAAACTATTAATAGAACTCAAGGATGTTAGTCAGCATTGTTGGACTAGGCTTAAAAGATGGACCTAGAGATGTGGAAACCCCATTGATTCCATTGGTCGGTACCCATCTTTAGTTACCTTTCCTGTGCTTCTAGACATGAGTGTTGGGAAAACCCATTTAATGTCTGGGTGAACATTTGCATCAACGTCTCACTTTCTCTGCTTTGTTTCTGACAGAATTGCAAAACTCATAAGGACAATAATCTGTTTCTCTATCTCTAAACAAGACCAGCTAAATCATTTCACACAAATACAAATACATGTTAAAAAAATAAAAGACCCCCAAATAAACCATATCATCCTGAGCAACTACAACCTCATATTATCAATACTTGATACATATTGAATGATGAACTAAACACATTCATAACCAACGAACATCAGAAAATGTTTTTTTGTTTCTACTCTAGATACTTTCTATTTTATTTCCTCTTATTACAAACTCAGTAAATGTAGAGAATACCTAGCCATCAATCTTTGTACTATATCTGTTCCATACATAAAGACTATTACTAAATTTCCTTCATGATCCTCATACCCACTTAGCCTTCTCTTTTTCAGGCTGAATAATTCATCTCCCTTTTTTATTTCAATCTTGTCTGAGTTTCTTGCATTAGCCAAGAGGAAAAGTGCTGAAGCCACAGGGGATTTTTAACTCAATACTCTTTTAGGATGTTAAGAGTAATGAGAATGTTGATGGCAATGGTGTGTGGAGATGTCACTACCAATACATGATAACTAATGAAATTTTTTTAAGACATTGCTAATATATAAATAATTTCACAGTGTGAGTTTTGTGTAAGACAGAAAAGATGATTTTCAAAGAGGGAGAATAAAAGGTTTTGTGCTTGGTCTATATGCTTTAAATATATATTCCCTTGTTCTACCATTCATCAGAAATTAAAATTTTCCTGTTTAATACACACTAACTGGGTTCATTCTATAAAATGACAAATGCCTTGGAGTCTTCTCCATACAAGTGGATTCTTCTCTGAAGATTAGAGAAAAGAAAAATGATTCATAAATTTCTAATGGCCCCAGAGGGGAAAAAAATAATCTCTAATTCCATTCTGAGAAGTTAAGTATAAAAAATGCAAGTTATTTATCAGCCTGACACTCACATTCAAAGGAGAGAGAGACATACAAAGTTTTCAGTTGTGAAAAAGTTTTGCTACAGAATTTTGCCCAACATTCAGTTCCTGTGAAATATAACAGAAGGTCATCATTAGCTGATTTATGTCAAAGAGTAGTGGATTCCAAAGAAGTTAAACATCTTTTCCTCCAGAAGACAGAATAAATAGCTGATGTAACCAAACTGATTCCAAAGTTGATACAAGAAAATTAGACCTACAACTTAATCTCCCCTGTTTTCATTAAAGAGTGGCACCATCATATTAGAGCTTTACCAGACAATCCCTCAAATACTAAGGTTTTAACCTATACAGGTCTCCAGGGACTATTCATTTCTAAATATTTTATTTAAAACAAATGTAATAGGCATAGCAGCCTTCTATGCCTTCCAGATATATGAAGTTCTCTTGCCTTAAAACTAAGAAAGATCACCAAGGAGACCTGTTGTCATCACTATGAAGTACCCATAATAGAACTCTGTAATTTGTTCATCCTAAATTCTTACTAGTACTCTGTTCACCCAAGTGGTATGTCTGCATCTCAATTTAAATTTTATGTCTTAATTCACAGCCTTGCTTTAGAGTCAGACTCCACTAAGGTTTTGAGGAAAGGAGGTGGGGGATGGTGATTCTCAAATATTTAAAATTGTTATTAGTAAGAAACTGAATGGATAACTGATTTTCTGAAAAGTGTGTTTTCTCTAGGGAATGCACTCACTCTGGTTAATCAACTGGCAAACAAGACACCTACGGTTATCTCTTTACCACCCTATTGCCCCATCAATAATGTACAGACTGTCATTAAGAAGTCATTTCTCCCTTGTGGGATGAATTTTGAGATGTGCATCGTGTGGGAAAAAAATAGGAGTTACAGTGTGGAAACTACAGGTCACTCTGTAATCTCAGATACATGCTGTGCTATTCTGCCGATGGTCCATCAAGATATGTTCCCAGGCAAGCACCAGTGCATATAAAAATATATAGGTTGGGACCCCCAAACTCATTTCATTAGGACCTTTCAAGGTTAACATTATAATCATGCTTCAGGGCATAAACTTATCGCCAGCTGAGCTCAGGAAGACATTTCACTTCTGTGGAAAGATTTTTCCCAGTGGGTCAGTTGCATTGTAGGTATGTATTACCTTTTGCAAATATTTCTTTAGCCATGCCAAAGTGTGTTCCTTGTCTTTTTCTTCTTCTTACAGATTGAAGCTCAAATAATCAAACAATACTAATTTTATTGTAAATAATTCTAATCTGAGACTTTCTTTACTCTCTTTTTTGTCTTGCAGTTTTTCTAGATTTTCAATTAGTAATCTATTTTTTGTTTGTTTACCAACAAATTTACATGGGCACTATATATATAGCAGGTCTTCAAATAATGTCATTTTGTTCTTTGATTATAATGTTGATCAGAAAAAAGAAAGCAAATCCCAGTCAGGGCCATTGCCCCTGTGAAGTCTGCACATTCTCTCCATTCTGCATGGATTTTTCTTTGGGTTGGGTGAATGGAAATGTCTACATGGTTCCATTCTGAGAAAGAGAAACAGAGAGAGAGAGAGAGAGAGAGAGAGAGAGAGAGAGAGAGTGTGCGTGTGTGTGTGTGTGTGTGTGTGTGTGTGTGTGTGTGTGTGTGCCCTGCAAAGGGATGGCATCCTGTCAAGGCTCAGTTCCCGCCTGGCATTCTGAGATGCTAGGATACACACTGTCCATCCACCACCTTGAAGTTAAACAATCATCTTACTTGTTTTTATTAATCTTTCTTAAATGTAACAGGTCACATTTATATTGATGTTTAATGTTAGTAGTGTTTTTGTCTTTATTTAGTTTGGCGATGTTTTTATAACCATAAATATGCCATAAGAACTTAACTCTTGTTTATATCAATTATCCTGTGCTAAAATGGGTTCTTTCATCTGCTGTTTCACTTAAAAGATACAGTTTCTAAGAACCTAGGGATAATGCCAAGTGAAGACTTACCATATATTAGGATTTGATAATACAATCTAATTAAATATTATTTATTTGAATAAGGACACTAGAGGTACTGTATGCAGTAGCATTGGAACTAAACGGTTTCTATTGCTCAGAATTGTGCCTGATGTTTGGCACCAAATACTGGATATTGTATCAATATTGTAGCAATGTAGTAGATAGAGTTATTTATTTATTACTTATTCATTGAGACAGGGTCTTGATCTGTCACCCAGGCTGGGGTACAGTGGCACAATCAGTTTGCTGCAGCCTAGAACTCCTGAGGTCAAGCAATTCTCCTGCCTCAGTCTCTCAAGTAGCTGGGACTACAGGTGCATGCCACCATGCCTGGCTCATTTTTTTCATTTATTATAGAGACAGGATCTCCTTATGCTGCCTAGAGTGGTCTCAAACCCCTGGGCTCAAGTGATCCTCCTTCCTCTGGCTCCCACAGTGCTGGAAATACAGACATGGACCACTATGCCCAGCCAATGTTGTATATTTCTGATTATTCTGGACGCTCACCCATTCAACAGCATAAAAGACACAGAAATAATCCCTGTCACCAGCTCCTGCTGGCGAACCCTGGTCACAGTGCCAGCAAAGAAGTGTTCCTTGGAGTTGCATCCTGAAAATATTCAACTCGCATAAATTACAGAAGTATTAAGGTAAAGAGGTGAAGAACAGTTTGGAACTCCATAAACAGGAGACAGAAGGAATAGGAATCTTATTAGCATGCCAAACTATCACACTTTTAATACGGTTTTTCTGGAATTTCTTCCTTGCCATTCCTTTTGATAGGTAGTCTCTTTCATCACAATTTAGGACCGGGAGGATATTAGATAAATTCAGAGCAAGTGTGGACCATTCTCAGCAATAATTGTAGATTTTCCAGTGATACCATCACAGAGAAAGAAAAACTCTGACTTTTTCTTTTTAACCATACAGGAGTATTATTTATATCCCCAAAAGCTGCCCTTGTGTTTTGACCAACTTGAAAAATCACCTCAAGCAACATGGTTAATAATTTATCAGCAGAGCTTATCTGCTGAGGCAGTAAAGCACTGACCCAAACTGCCTGGGTTCAAATCCCACCTCTACCACTTAATTAGGCAATTACTTAACATGTCTTTGCTTCAACTCCCAGCTCTACTGGCTGCCATATTTGGGGATGACCCACAGGGTCAGGGTGAGAATTAACCTGAGTTAATTCAGAACAGTGCCTGGCAGATAGCAGGTATTCAATAAGTATTTATTGAATGAACAAATGTAAAATGTATTCTTGGCTGATAATTAATATTCATTTTTTATTGTTAAAACCATTACTTTATATCAGAAATACTGGACTTATTTATAGATAGAAGCAAGCAAAAGCTGCCACTCTTCTTTAAAAAACCCAGTCTTGGGCAGTGACTTTGTTGTGCCTGTCAGGAATCACATAATCTCAAAATGAGAAGGCACATTTAAGCGAAGGATGTCAAATTGCCTAAATTAATGTACTTAAAATCAATTGGCATAATGATCAATTTGCCTAATGACACATTCATCTAAAATGTTCATTTATCAAATAGATAACTTTTCATCTGTGCTCAAGTAGTGTTAGCTTAGAAGCATTTTTATCAATTTTCACAGGGATTATTTTGTCTACTTCTGAGGGTTTCCAAGGTATTTCACCCAATTAAGATTAAATGTTTAAAGTGTTATAAAAATATATTTAAGAAAAACACAAAACACCGTATCTCAAAAATGCTTAGCGTGGCATCGTATTATATATAAAATGCTACATGTATGACAGATTTTTATTGGAATATGATTATCAGGTTAATGTGTGTTTCAGGGGACAGGACATTAGGAGAACTGATTTTAGGTGAACTGACCTTAAATCTCCTTAAAGGTTGGGGTGTGAAAGCAGCATCATCAGTTTGTACCGGTGTCATTCTGCTGACTTTTCTCTGTGATTAAGTTCAGCCCTGTCACTATCTGCTGCCAGTGCTATTGTGACTGTTTTCAACTTCAGATCCGTGACAAATTTCCAGATTTGAAACTCGCTTGCCCTCCTTGCTTGACTTTAGAACAAAGTAGCAAGAGGTCTGTGTTTTGTACAGACTTGATGAGGCGACAGAAACTCATTTGTCCTAATAACAATGGTACACACAATTTAATATAACAGCTTCTTTCCATTTTACCCACCTTTTCATAATGAATATCTTAAACCTCTCATCTCTTCTAATAAAAGGTATTTTTATCATCAGTTGTCCTTCAGAAAATAAAGGATAATGAAGAGACAGAAGGTCAGGGAGTTTGCCTACAGAAGAAAAGTATGAGAGAATAGTCAAAAGATAGAGAAACTCCTACTGTTTCTATGCAGAGGAATCCTAGGATATATAAATATGGACTCACAGTAGCTCTTCTAAAACAGTGGCCAACATACAAAACTTTTTTTTTTGAGATCAGTTTTATTATCATTGATTCTAGCTCTATGTGAAAGGGCCTATTCTCTGCAATTACTACTGTGCAAAATTCTTTTCTAATTGTGCAAGTACTGAGAAGGTAAGGAGTTTTTGTTCAAATAAAAATGTTTATATCTTCCTCAAGGTACCTGCTAGTTCTCAGGGTTTGTTTAAAGTTCTGTCTGTCTCGGTAATGATGTGAGTGGGTCCGTCACATCATGTTGTACCTAGTAGTGTGGAAACTGACATCTGCCTACCAGTAATAGTGGTCATACCTCACTGCTACTCCAACTGCTCACAGTCCGATTCAGCCTGCCACCCTGAGCTCCAGCCAGCTGTCAGGACTGTCACAGCTGCCATCTTATTTACTGCCATAAGCTTTCTTGGCATTGTGGACCCAGACACTGCTGAGATGGCGCCTGTCGTTGGCTGTAAAAGGCACAGGGACGAAAGACTCGGAGAAACCCTGGGAAGGTGCAACATGTTCAAACCACCTGACAGTGGAACCAGTCAGTGCTGAAGTCTCTGAGGTTGTTCTTTGTTGACTGATAAGATTGGACAAGGCACAGTAGGCCTTCTCGAACTCCTATTCAGAGCTGTTTTAATTGAATGTGTCACTGACAAGGGACAGTCACTTGGGCTGTGGCATCTATTCCAAATGAAACAATTGTTTTAAAGTAATTGGTCTGACAAGAAGCCTGGCAGACATTGAGGATAAGATGCATGCATTTCTATGAGGAGAGACAGGCGTGTCTACAAAGAGAGACAGAAACATGTTCCCTGTAATTGCCACGGCTAAGCTTTTAAACTTTTCCCCTTACTTTTCATGAAAGAAGTCTTTTAAAAGCCTCTGATGTAACTAAACATTGAGCAGTTCTAGAGACACTGTTTTGCTTTTCCTGTCTTTTACATATGTAAGAGGCTCTTTTTCCACTTGTTAAAATTATCTAGCCACAACAATTTACAATAAATGTAATAGGAAAAAAGTGAAAAGGGTTAGTTTGTCTATGAACTTCTTTGGCATCTCTGTTAGCAACTCCTGATACAAGGACTGCAATTATGCTTTGTAAAACAGAAGGTCAATTACATCAGCTAGTTAGCGCATATTGAACCAAATTTCCCCACTATGTAAGTGGCTCGTTGGGAGACTGACTGAGTCTCCAAGAGCCAAAAGCATCTACGCAAGTGGTACTTAGCCATATAACGCATGTGCATAACAATAGGATATACAGCACATTAGAAAAAGAGAATAAATGACACATTCTAACCCACAATCATCTTAATATACTCTAGACAATATCATGCCCAAATTATCATTTTAATAATATTATTAAATATTATTAATATGTAACATTTTAATATTTATAAACTACATATATTAATAATATTTAATATTTACAAACTACATGTGTCACTCATTTGATCCTCACAATATATAAGATAGGAATTATTCTTACACATTTTATATATAGAAAAAATTAAGCCCACCTACACGACTGTGCTTTCCAGGTGAATTGGAAAGCAATGTTTTGACTTCAAGTTATCATTTTTTCCATACGTCACAATGACTGACTTCATCTTTGACCCTCTTATAATTTTGCCATATTGAATATGCCAAAAAGTTTAGTAAAAACTTTACAACTAGGTATGATTTCTTCCTATGAAATCATACCTAGTTGTAAAGTTTTTACTAAAATATGTAAAAAGGAGGAGAGAGAATTGATTATCTTTCCTCTAATACTTTCCTCTGTGAACCAGAGTTTCCACTATGAGTTACCGGGTCTGTCTAGTGAAGCAATTGCAGTGGTTAAACACACATGTTCTACAATGTTCTACAGGGATGTCACATAGGCTTGAAACTCAACTCTTAGGCTGAGCACGGTGGCTCACGCCTGTAATCCCGGCACTTTGAGAGGCTGAGGTGTTCAGATCACCTGAGGTAGGGAGTTCGAGACCAGCCTGACCAACATGGAGAAACCCCATCTCTACTAAAAACATAAAAAATTAGCTGGGCATGGTGGTACATGCCTGTAATCCCAGCTACTTGGGAGGCTGAGGCAGGAGAATGGCTTGAACCTGGGATGTGGCGGTTGCAGTGAGCTGAGATCACCCCATTGCACTACAGCCTGGGCAACAAGAGTAAAACTGTGTCTCAAAAAAAAAAAAAAGAAAAGAAAAGAAAAACCCAACTCTTGACATCTGATAGCTGTGTGAACTTAGAAAACTTACTTCTCATCTTTTTGTTTCTTCAGCTATAAAAAGAGGATTAATTAATGAATTCATTCATACATACCTTCATTCAGCAAGCATTACATATTCATAATACTCAGGACACCACCCTCAGCCCTAAGTATATAACAGGGAACAAGCCAAAAATAATACTGAGTTACATTACCTATGAAGACCAGCAGTTAATTAATAAATAATAGATATATTAATTGGGTAGCAATGCTTGTAATGAAAGAGGAACCTGATTGGAGGATAGTGATGGTAGAGTGGGGAGATTAGTACTATTTTAGATAGAATGGCTAAAAAGAAGGTGGATTTTCAGAGATGAAATTTGAACATTTGAAACTGTGGGAGGAAATTGTGTGAAGAAAATTCCAGGCAAAAGGAAAAACAAGTAGAAGATCCCTGAAGCAGAAACATGCCTGTGCATGCTCAAGGAGGCACAAAGAGGTGTACTGAGAGAAGAATAAGAGAAGTTGAGGAAACTGGTAGGCAATAGGTTAGCAAAGTAACCAGTTGTCAATTCAGGTAGGTCATTGGTGGTCATCATAAGAACTTCTAATTGGGGTCTAAGTGTGATGGAATCAATCGGCATCTTTGATGTAAATGTCACTCTAACTATCGTAGGAAGAGTGGGCTGTAGGAAAACAAGGCAAGAATGGGGAAACCAGTGAGAAGGCAGTTTCCAATAATCCTAAAGAGAGACGATAGTGGCTTGGATAAGGTTTGCTGCTGTGGAGGTAGTAAGGAGTAATCACGTCCTTTGCTGATGAATTGGATGTAGAGTGGGAGAGAAAGATTAAAGATGATGACATTTGGCAAGCTACTGGGTAAAAGGTGGACCCAGTTACTAAGCCAGGAGATATTAGACTCTAAATTTTATTTCCCAAATAGGTCTCAGATGCATGCTTTCTTCTCCATGATTATTGTTGTGCCTTGGTTCAAGCCCTCAGTATCTTTTACTTGGATTCTGGCAATGGCCACCTGAGTTTCCTGCCTCTAAAATAGACTTCATTTAATCTATTTACTTTGCTGTGGATAGAATTATCTTTCTAACATGTAAACCTGATTATGTTTCCTCCTAGCTTTAACACTTCAGTGGCTCTCCATAGCCTAGAGAATAAAACTGTGACTATTTAATGATCTGATCGCTGACCATCAGCATTACCCTCCTATTTTCTGCAAGTTTCAATATCAAAATGCCTGTAGCTCTGCTAACATTTTAGATGCTGCATGCCTCCCCGTCTTTATGTATGTTATTCACCTTTCCTGGAATACACTTTTAGTTTCAGTGACCTTGTAAAATTTAATTATTCAGTTTAAATCCTAATTAGGAATCACCTTTTCCATTGAAGCATTTTATAAACTTTCTCAGAGAGAGTGGCAACCCCACATTGTTCCACTTCTAGACTAATGAAGAAAAACTATTCTAGATGTCAGAGATGACTGGAGCATTAATGCACCTGCTGTATGACATAATATCACATTATATATTTTTCATTACATCATAGCTGCTTAAGATGATTTTAGTGTATATTAGTCCATTTTCACACTGCTATAAAGAATTACCTGAGATTGAGAAATTTATAAATAAAAGAGGTTTAATTCACTCAGTGCTTTCATGCTTAACAGGAACCATGACTAGGAGACCTCAGGAAACTTACAATCATGGTGGCAGGCAGAGGGAAGCACATGTATCTTCAAATGGCAACAGGAGACAGAGAGAGAGACAGAGAGAGAGAGAGAGAAAGAGAGAGAAGGAGGAAGCGCCACAGACATTCAACCAGATCTGGTGAAAACTTACTATCACAAGAATGGCAAGGGGGAAGTCTGACCCCATTCTTCAATCACTTCTCATCAGGTCCCTCCCCCAACACATGGGGATTTTGATTAGAGATGAGATTTGGGTAGGAACACCGAGCCAAACCATATCATAGTACTTTGACTGAACTTCTTTGGTTTATTATGAATTTTTCAATGATGCAATGACTATTGACACAAGAGGATTATGCCAAATTTGAAAATATAGGCTAGGTAGAGTGTCTTATGCCTGTAATCCTTGTACTTTGGGAGGCCAAGGCGGGAAGATTGCTTGAACTCAGGAGTTTGAGAACAGCCTGGGCAACATAATGAAACTCTGTCTCTACAAAAAGCAAAATAAAATAAAAATCAGCCAGGCATGGTGATGTTCACCTGTAGTCCCAGCTACTTGGGAGTCTGAGTGGGAAGGATCACTTGACCTCAGGAAGCCGAGGCTACCATGAGCTGAGATCATAGCACTGCATTCCAGCCTGGGCAACAGAGTAAGACACTGTCTCAAAAGATCTTCAAAAATGAAATAAAAGTGACTGTGAAAACAAGACTTTCCTTTGCCTGGAATAATTACTGCATTCCATCATATCTTTTTAATACCCTGTGTATTTGTTATCAAAACACCAGGGTTTTGGTCTAGGACCTGTGGCTTCCACAAAAAGCCAATCACTGAGACAATGAGTCTTCCCAGAAAAGAAGGCTGTATTCAGGAGCTTAGCTGAGGAGATGGAAAATCAGTATCAAATCCATCTCCTCAACCAATTAAAATTATGAATTTATGTAAAAGAGAAGAAATGTGACTATGTATGGGAAAACACAGGTTAAAGAGGGGTAAGGAAGAGGACTTGGTCAACTAGAAGCAAGTGGTCAGTGAGGCAATCATGACAGGTAAGGTAACTGGCATCTCCTTGTCCAGATGTGGTGATCTGGTAAGTCTCATTACTTTGATTGTTGGGTTCTGAGAAAGGAATTCAGATAAGACAAATGTAACTTTCTCATGCTTTAAGACAGGGAAGGTCAATTACTATGTTTATTCAAAATAAATCATAAACATCAGTTCTATAGGATAATTGTGCCAGTTCATAATTTATCCTTTTCTCTTATTACTACCCCAAACTATTCACACCAAACTAGCCTCATTGTATATATTTCTATATCATATATGCCATGGAGCTTTCATATTTTGACTATTTTGAATATTCTTTCCTGTTTTGTGAGACTGTAGAACATAGGCAATGTATAAATGATCTCTTCCATGAAATCTTTACCACTAATTTCAATTAATACCTCCCTTACCTGAGGTTGTAACATTATCTATAACATTTGTTTTGGTTTCTAAATATATAAGGTATCATATTATTTTAGTACTATTTCATTTGCACATTTGCTATTTCTCTAAAAGTTTTTAATATTCTCATTTGAAAATACTGTCACGTGTCTCTTCTGCATCTATCAAAGCCATGACACAGTTTGACCTTAGTACAGGTGTTCAATAATAGCATACTGAAGTGAAAAGAAAAAGGTGTAACATTATGATCAAACCAGTAATTATAATCACTCCAAGCTTACATTGATGGACTCTTGCATGATCCCAGGTAGAATATCTTTTTGAGGACCTCAAGGCGAAGGGTAATAAACACCTACTTTTCTTTCATCTATAATCATATCAGGAAAATGAACTAAATTAACTCAATATTTGATCACTCCTTTTAGAGTTAGAAAAGGAATTTACAGTTGCAAAATAAGAGCAAAATTCATTTTACCTTTAATATTTTAAGGATAACCCAGAGGTGATGTCGTACAGGTAATGCAGGAATAAGGAAACAATATTCTCAAATTTTCCAATATCCTTTTATAAGAAAAATAGACCCTATGTGAAAATAGTTGGCTAATTTTTTTAAGTCCTACGCAAACTAACATCTTGAGGGCCAAAAACAAATGGACCTGAAACCTAGACCTGAAGCCTCTGTTCTCCAGAAACTATCAGAGAAATACATAATTAAGTTCCCCAGGATTTAGGGCATTCTGGGCCCCAGTAAAAATGTTGTTACTAAGGTAGTTTCCGTGTTTTCTTTAACTGCATTCCATTCTTTATTTTCAGTTCTGAAACAAAAAGTTTTGAGTGAGGTATTTTAAAGTATTTCCTACATTTCACACATAATAAAAAAGTAAAATAAAACATACCATTAAAGTACATAGACAAAAGACTGTTTCTATTAATCATATGAAATCTAGTGTACAGATTCCTCATTAGACAATTTCACAATGGCCAGCCAGACCCACTATTACTTCTTTGTCAAAGTAACTTTACGGATGAAAGTCCAGAACAAAGGGCATTTGAAGTGAATTAAAAACTGTCACAGCTGTTCTAAGCAACCTCCGAAGACAAACAGTAAATTTTATACCCCTTCATGTTATTTTTTTCCCCAGGATAACCATTGGCAAGTGGTCAGCCTGTCAGAACAGAGTCCAATTAAAATTATATATTATTGCTAGTTTTCTCTTCTCTGATGTCAGTAGTAGAGATTCTTCAGATAGCCCTCTTATATCCACTCCTGGGTATTTTAATTTCCTGACAAATCTATCATCTATAATTTACCATCAGGAGTAGTCAGTCTCTGAACATTGATAAAATAGCACAGGTCCTAGTACTTTCCTTAGCACTGTGACAAAGAGACAATCTTTACAGACCTCACTGTGGCTCTATATTCTTATAATCTTAATGTTCATGTATCTGAATACTGCAGTATTAAAATTCATTTTTAGGTTCAAAAAACTTATTAAGGAATATATAAATATATGCTATCTTAGAAAAATATTTTCAAGTCTTCAGGATCTCCATGGCTTCTCAAATTCTCATTATGTTGTTATAAATCTTTTATATATTTTTTGACTATATAAATAAAATATTTTTCTTCACTCACACAGAAAACTCATATTCACATTTTCCTTGAGAGCACACCAAGAATGTGTAGAGATAGTTTGAAGAGGAAAAATTTCTATCAGAAGTCAAAGCCACACATTTTAACCAGTAGGAATTTGCTGAATTTGAAATGAGTATGTATTCAATTAAGCATAATGTAGTATGTTTCCTTGGAATGTACAGAAAAACTTAGAATTGGAGGGAAGCAAAAGTTTCATTCTTTTGAGTTATTAACAGCTTGTTATTTGACTAATCAAAATGGAGGCTAGCAAATTAATCTAATTTATTTACATAGACTAAACTGCATTAATAATAAAAATACTCTCAAAGTATTGTGAGCAGCTATTTAATTTGCTTTTCAATAGTTATAACCTTCTTTATAAGGGATTGAAAAGTGGAGTCACTTAAATGTAAGAACTGCTAAGACCTCAGCAACACAAAGCAATGTGCATACTGAATGCTCTGAGCTAAATTTTGCCACCTTAAAATTCCTTTGTTGATGCTCTAACACCCAGTACCTCAGAATGTGACTGTATTTGGAAATAGGGATTTTAAAGAGTTACGTTAAAATTAGGCCATTAGGATGGGCCCTAATACAAATTGAAAAGTAGACGAGGACACAAAAAGAGACACCAGGGAAGTACACACAGAAGAAAGACCATGAGCAGAAATAGTGGGGAAAAAAAAGGCAGCCATCTGCAAGCCAAGGAGAGGGGCTGCAGAAAAAACCAAATCTGCAGATACCTTTATCTTGGGGTTTCAGCTTCCAGAACTGTAAGGAAATAAATGTTTGTTGTTTAAGCCACCCAGTCTGTAGTATTTTGTTATGGAAGCCCTACCAAATTAACATCCTAGAAAGCTGAAGACCCATTAGAAATCAGTGTAATGGGGCCGGGTAGACTGGCTCACACATGTAATCCCAGCAATTTGGGAGGCCGAGGCAGGTGGATTAGTTGAAGTCAAAAGTTTGAGACTAACCTGGCCAATATGGCAAAACCCTGTCTCTCCTAAAAATACAAAAATTAGCTGGGCATAATGTCAAGCACCTGTAATCTCAGCTACTTGGGAGGTTAGAGGCCGAGGAGAATCACTTGAACCTGGGAAGTGGAGGTTGCCGTGAGCTGCACTGTATTCCAGCCTGGCCAACAGAGTGAGACTCCATGTCAAAAAAAAAAAAAAAAAAAAAAAGAGAGGAAGGAAGGAAGAGAATGAGAGAGAGAAGAAATGAAATGCAATGACATCCCAAATAATGGAACTGAAGAAGTAATATTTCTTGTAGAAGTTTCCTTCACCCCATGCAAATAACTAGGAAGAAAGGGCAGAAGACAAGTTCGTGTTTAAAGCCCTGTGTCAAGGAGCATAAGCCTAGGCAGTGTTACAGACCAAGCATTCCAGCCTGCATTCTGAGACACAGCAATAAAAGAAGGCTATGCGAGAAATCAATTCTGAAATAAGGCGGAGTAGTGTTCTGTGTCAGGCAATTTGTCCACACAGAGATGGATCCTCTGACATGAGCCAGAGGTAAGCCACAAAAGAGTTAGGTATAGGGTAGGAGTGTTGGCAGGAGTCAGTAAAGAGGTAGGCCTCTTAGTACTGGTTGAGATTTAGAGCAGGTCCAACAGCCTTGACTAACTGGTAGAGTAGAATGGGGAACAGGTGCACTCTCAGTGTCATGTGAGGATAGGAAGGCTAAAACCAGAGGCAGAACAAACCTCATCTGCCGACTATTTTTCAATCTCATGGCCAGTACAGCAGCTCTTTTATCTAGATTGCCACAGATAAGACATGGGGATATTGGAGAATTGGTGCAGGGGTAAGGTGGGTTCAAGTGGGTGCATACACGTGTGTGAGAATCCATTAATTATGGTTTAGTCAGTGGATTCTAGGTCTGGGGCAACTTGACTTAGTATAGTTAATCATTTATTCACTCAGACACTAATTAAAGTGTGAAAATTTATGGAGAGATCACAATAGCTGAAGCTGTTTTCTGCCTCCTTTGATTCATTAATTGGTTCTAGAAATGAGATGGTGGTGAGGGAGGGTATACCTCAAGATAAGACTCAAACATAGTGGCCTACAGGTGAAGAGGCAGAGAAGTAAAGATTTGTGTGATCATTTAGATAATCTACAAATCAACAAAATGTATGGCATTTTTATGATTTACCTAGTCTTATAAAGGATTCATTAAATAAAAAGCATAAACCATAATCTCAAATGTTAAGAGATAATTCTCGTATTAGAAGAAAAACACATTTACATAGAAACATAATGTATTTTCAAGTAAAGTGGAAAGGAGGGTTACAAATAACCTTGTAGATGATCAAAGCATGGAAATGTCCATGTGAATTGAGATTTTGTGTCTTGTAAATGGGATATAGTTTGGATTGGCACAAAAGAAAAGGAAAGCATAGAAACCAGCTATCCTGAGCAAAGGTTGTAAATTAAGAGATTACTGTGGTTCATTTTTAATGCAGGGAACAAATTAATCCTATCCAAAAGAGATTAGCTGAGAAGGAGAGAGAACTTGAGAGAGCTGAATTCCCCAGGAAGGAGACTCGAGGCAGAGATGGAGATTAGCACACAGAAAGTTCATTGGCTTTGGGGAGTGCTCTCAGGATCAACATTTATGGCAGGAAAGAGAAAAAAGCAGGATGGAGCAAAGGACGTGTTGGGCTCCATGCCTGTCTCAACAAAGGCCTCAACTGACTGTAGAGGAAACTGAGGCTAGATGACCCGTCAGAGTTACAGAAAGGGAACTGTGTCTTATAGTCTTATACTGACTCGTGCATTGAATGTACTTCTCCAGGAAGGGAGTATTATCTTGGATAAACCAGTTCTCTCTAGCTGAGCACAGTTTCCTGGAGGCCTGACAGCTGGAGGTAATCAGGTGGCAAATGGAAGACTCTGTCTGCATCCTAAGGAGATACAGACAATGCAGCATCCACTGCAATTCATTCCTTCTTCTACCTCTCAGATCCAATTCTTGGTATCAGTTCATAGAGCAGATTCTCCAGGATTCTGGTGTGCCTATTTTCCTTAAGAAATTTTAGAAGAGGAAGATTAGTGAGAAAAACTATAGCCCCACTGCTATAGCTGATTTGGGGATCACAACTGATACTCATGGTCTTCCCCCTATCCTACATTTTAGATTTTTCTATCCTCAGCTAGCACTTCAGCTCAGCTAGGTGGCTTTCCAGGTGATGCAACCATGATAGTGACTCCTATGTGAAGTGAGCCTGCATTCTCAGGCCGTTTTATGCACTAGCCCACTTACTGTCAATGGTGAGCAAGTGATTAGTAATGGGTATCAAAGTGAATCATCTGGTGCCAAACATTTTCCTTCCCTTTTTTCTTGTATGATATCAGACTGGTTACCAGAGAAAATCACCCTCGCCATGGTGGTTCATTGGCACAGGGATATCAATATCAGGCATCAATCATAACTTATAGTTCACTGGGATTTTTGGTGTGTATTGAGATGGAGGCATTCTCTCTTCACAAATTAGAACCTTTAACCTCATGAAGCCCAGAAACAATATCCCAAGGGAGTTACTGCAAGTAATAAGAAGTAGAATCACTTTTACCTCTCCTCTTTAGTTCTTGGATTCATATCATCTACCTATTGAAAATAGAGCATCTTGTGTCTATACAGAATCCTGAAGGATAGCATCCTATGCTCTCAAAGTATTGTCTATAAGCTGGCACTTCAGCTATGCCTTCAACAGATTAGTCCATTACTCTATCAGGTGGAAAGCTTCTAGATGGTGTGGTATTTGGCATGACCAGTTTGGGCAAGACATCAGGAAATTTTATTGGGATAACTGCCTTCAGCCTTCTGATCATCATCCTGGACTGCTTTTGGTTATTTATACTGAGCCATACCCTTATTGGCTACCATACCCTGACTGGCTACCACCAGTCTTTCTCCTAAAGGAGCCATGCTCCATTAACCATCTCCATAATTTTCCGTGTGTCAAGCCACTCTTTCCCTTCCCCCACTATTACCTCACCACTAATTACAATCATTATATCCACTTGGATTCTGTTGGTTCTGTCTCCCCACCTGCCTGGTATTATTTGGGAGTTCTATCATTCCCATTGCTATCAGAGAAACAGTTCTGTAATGACATATCCTACCATCAGCTTGGCCTGCCTGAGCTTCTTTGTGATATGGTTCTCTTTTTGCCAATACATTCTTTATTGCTTCAGTGAAACTGGGTGCTCCTAAGGAGCAGAATCTGCAGTGGTCTTTCAAACCTTACATAGTATAATTATTCTGATATGCTGTCTTTGTTGAGGCTTTAAATCCCTTCTTTTCTGCCTGCTATGAGAATTTGGGTATTTCTGTTTCATTTTATGCTGTCCTTTGATTTAAAGCACATTCTAGAAGTGTGTTGCTGAGATCTGTGTTAGGATGTTAAGTCCTATATCCCATCGCAGGGAGCTCATCTGAATAACTCGTCCAACTTCATATTCTTCTCTTTCATTGAGATATTACCCTCAAAACCTAATTATGTCAGTACTCTCCCAGTTCCTACTGGCATATGTTGCATAGCTTCTACACTTCCTTGAGAGTGTAGTTATTTTTCTCCATGGAAAGGCACAGCACTTCCCTAGCCAGATTATATTAGGGCTAAGCCCTAATTATTGCCTTAGTGTCCAGGAATGGATGATTCACAGGAGGGAGTTAGGGTATTATGTCATGTTTTCTCTCTTGCAGAGAGAAGCTACTGCATCTTCCTCAAACCAAGGGAAACAGTAACCCTTAATAAGAAGGAGTGAGCCACTTTGCCAGGCTCAGAGAAATTAGGAACATTTGAGCATTCATTATTTGAGTGCCTCAACATGGATGTAACATTGCATGACTCTGGGCCCTGATCTTTTTATAATAGCCTTAACTAGGCATTTTGTGGAGCTCTGCTAGAGTTATGATTAAGTCCTAGCCTCGGTCTGCAGATTTCTGTTCTCAAGGTTGAGGAAGTGAGATCCTGTTTATATTCTAGCAGGAAGGCTCTTAGCTTTCACACTTAGTTTTAATTCACAGTTAATCCTTTTTTTTTTTTTTGAGATGGAGTCTCACTCTGTCACCCAGGATAGAGTGAAGTGGCACAATCTCGGCCCACTGCAACCTCCATGTCCCAGGTTCAAGGGATTCTCCTGCCTCAGCCTCCCCAGCAGCTAGGACTACAGGTGCGTGCCACCACATCCAGTAAATTTTTTTGTATTTTTAGTAGAGACAGGTTTTGACCATGTTGACCAGGATGGTCTCCATCTGTTGACCTTGTGATCCGTATACCCAAAGTGCTGGGATTACAGGCACAAGCCACTGTGCCCAGCCAATCCTCATAGTCTTTTGTTATCTTTTTCCAAGGCATCAACTGTACCTAGCTATAGGTATACAATTCCATTATTTTTTAGTTAATATTTCTTCATTGTTCCAAATACCTGAAACACTGGCCCCACTAATACAATCTCTTCCAGAGTCATATCTTCCTACATCACCACTACCAATCATTTTAAGGATTGCATTTGCCACCTTCTGCCAGCAGCTATGTGTGCTCCACCGATCACCAGTGTTGGAAATCCTTCATGCTACAGAGCCAGAGATTGATCAGCTCCTGAGTCTCATGTCAGCATCTATTTTCTCACAAGGTATTTACAACTACTCATAGAACCAAATGCTGCAGGTTGGATTCTTCTGGAAGAAGATTCTGAGATGGAGAGCAACATTCAGAATACAAATTGGGGAGTGATCTTGGAATCAACACCAGGTACAAGAAAAGGAAGGAGGCAGAATTGAGCAAGGGAGATATTATATTGTTATGCAGTCTACACAGACCTAGCTAATCTGTTGCAGAGCTCTGAAACTGGAATAACCCTTTATATTTGACTATCTTTTGGCAAGGAGGCCAGACCTTTATACCCATGTTTCAATCAGTCAAGGAGTGTAGTCTGCCCCTCAGAAAGGACAGTTCTCTTTAGCTGAGCAAAATTTCTGGAGAGGTTTTGTGGATAAGTGATGTAAGTCAGCACTACTCCCAGTAGCTGGAGAAATACATCTTTCAGTGCTAAAGAGGTATCTGGGAAATGCATCACAGCAGTCACTAGTGAGGAGATGTTTAAAAGTAAGGAAGGTTTTATGTACTCATTCTGGATAGAAGTCTCTTCCTTTCTCTACCATTATTCACTTTGTATAATTACAAAATTTATTCAGTGTAACAATTTGATATATCATAAAAAAACACAGAAGTCATTGAAATTGTGAGAACACAACTCAATCAATACTGATTCCTTAGCAATGTATTACAGGTTATATAAGATTGAGATTTTCATATGACAAAACAATTTTAAGTGTATCAGAAACTTGTAAGTTTAAAATTTTAGGTTGACATATCTAAAATAAAAGATGAATGGAAAGCAAAAATGTAGAACATTTTTAGAAGACTATACAGGAAGAGAACAAACAAAATATCTATACAGAAGAATAGTTCATGCTGAGTTGTCCATCAAACAAGTTTTGGAGTGAATAAAGCTGAATGCTATTGAAAACACAGATTTTTGTTTTGCAGTTGATATCACTCTTTTCAGTCATATGGGATGCTTGTTACTGATACCTTTTTCTACTCTAAACGAATTGAGTCAGACTCTGTAATCAGGTTTCCCCACAAACAACTTCTGAGAAAAGTATTTGAGTGCAAGTTGTATATTTGCAAGGTGATGCTATGAAGGTCTGGAAATGGCCAAGGAGTGACACATTTGCGAGGTGATCCTAGGAATGTTAGAGAGCAGAGAAATGAAACAGGGAAGGAGAGGAAGATAATAAGTTTGTATTATTGAGCAGGTTACCCCTCTGGGTAGCTGAGTGTGAATACTGTGGGGTTACTCTGGAACCATGTAAAATATATATCATATTTATTCCACCCAAGGGGTAAGGAGACTCCAATACCCATTAGTCACTAGTGGAGGGCTGTTCCCAAGAGCAGTAATGCCCCAGCACTTCTGGTCTGACCTGCATGGCAGAAAAGAGCCCCCAGGAAGAGAGTGGCACTTGTTTATAGTGGGGAGCAGTAGACATGGGCTAGAAAGTTAGTGCAGAATGGTACAGATTGTGGACTGACAGTGTCTTCTTGAAAGAATTTCCAGAAAAGGAACCTAGAATTAGTATTTTTAATGTATTCTTTAAGTAATTTCTATGATTAGATAGGTTCAGGCAATACTGCTCTAATACATGCTAATGGAAAGCAACAGAAATGTTAGAAAATGGCCAAGATAATAATATTACCATAATTGGGAAAGTAGTATTATTGAAGTGCTATCTAATAACTGTTCAATTAGATAGCACTTCAATGATGCATTTCAATAATCTGCTTACTTAAGGATGCCGTCATTATTATTTACTTATTTCATTAAAGGATGTATTAAAATGTTAAACCTATTATCTATTAAGTGTTTAGGTTCCTGGCAATTTTTTCAATATGCTTTGAATATAAAAATACTTTAAGTAAAAAATAATTAAATTGAAGATCATCTGAAGGAATGAAGCACAACTCCCAGATGTGGTCTGTATTCTCCTCTGATATTTATAATGAATTTAGTAGCCACATTTCAGGAATCATAGTGATAACTCTTTAAGCCTCAGTATGTGGGCTCATCAACAATGGGAACGTATTGACTGTTTCAGATATTTTAGAACTGTGTTCAATTGAAGATCTAAATTATTATAGTTACTCATAATGATGAATATTAAAGCCAAGTTGAAACAAAAATAAATTTAGGGAAGGATCAAATTATGGATTGCATATCAGTCTGAAAAACATTAAAAAGTCATTAATATTCATTTTTCTAACTGTGTTTTCCTAGGATATTTCTTAGGTTATCTAGTTTTCATTTTGAGGCTGAGAATGGTAGCTGGAAAAGCTGAGCAGGAAACAAATCATGCAGGGCCTTATAGGTCAGAGTAAAATATTTGATTTTACTCTACATGCATATTATTCTAAACTATTACATGATTTTTGCAAAAGTAGTTTATACCTTTAAAAATTAGTCTAAAATATTAGAGGTATAAGAGAAATAATTTTTTTTTCCTCTATCCATCTTAGTTCTCAGCTGGGGCCCCTGTAACAAAAGACAAGTTAATGAGAGAAAAACAAACATGTTTATTGACATGTGTATTGCACATGTAACACAAGAGAAATGAGTAACTCAAAGAGATGACTTAGAACTCCAGCTTATATAACATCTTCAAAAAGAACAGTTTTAGGTCTCCAAGGGTAGCAAATTGTGGGAAGGTAAATATACAAGAGAAAATTAATAAAGGTTTGTTTGCACATTCTTCTGGTGCCATCTCTGGATTGATAAAAGTCTAGAGTCATTTCCAGTAGAGGAGAATTTATATCCTGACTGTAGCAGAAAAGGGAAAGAGTAGAGAGCATTTTTCCTGAGTTTTCTGTTTCTTAAGTGCCTTTAGCTCAAAATAATTCTTATGCCAAAAATGCATATCTTGGGATGGCATATTCTGGTTGTGATATTTTGAGGTGGCACATTTTGATCTCCAACAGAGGCAAGGAAAGGTAAACACTTAAGAGAGTGTTGCAGTAATCCAGATAATAAGAAAAAGGAACTTCATTAGGGAGTATAATTTGATGAAGCAGAATGGATATATTTGAGATAAATGTTTCAGATACATTAATAAATTCAACTAGTGAATTGGATATTGGTATTTAGTATTAACAATTAGTGAGTACTTGGTTATTTAGTTAGTATTAACAATTTCTTCTATAACCATTACTCAAGAATAAAGACAAAGATATTTTCCAATTAACAAACTGTGAATTTACTACAAACAAAATTGCTAAAGCATGTTCTAAAAACTCCACCTTAGGAATATAAAAATTTAACCTCAAAAGCTAGGCTGAGGTATGAGAAGGAATAAAATAAAATAAAAACAACTTTGTCTAGCATGCAGTAAATATTTGCTTCATAAAACAATGACAAAATACAACTAGTCTATAAAATTAGAATGACAAAATGGAATTAAAAAACAGAAAAATAAAATAATGAAAGATGTAAGGGAATGAGCAAGGTTAAAGCTTTCTTTTTCTTGTACTGCTCAATAAGAAAGTTGAGATATAGATTCATTTCAGACTTTAGTATACAGGCAACCTAAAAACATGAGTACACAGTAAAAAATAGAAAGAATTTCCAAGCTGAAGAAACAAATAATGCATGGATAAAGAATAATAGCAAGGGAAAAGGAAGCTGGGAAGAATGGTGATAGATGGATAAAAATAAAGTAGAAAATAAAATGGTATAATAAATACAAATATGTTGATAATCACAATAAGTATAAATAAATTACATTTACTATTTGGAAATAAATGATTCATATTTTAAACAATCCAGCTATATATATTTTTACAAGAGACATGCCTAACTCATAAAGACAAAGAAAGCTTGAAAATAAAACCCAGAATGGATAAAATATACTAAGCATGTATTATCCAGAATGCAACTGATTTGGTTGTATAAAAACAAAATAAATGATGTTTTAAGATTTTTAAAAAATCTCTTATAAATAAAATGCTCTTGACATAATAAATATTGATTTATTCAGCATAAATATATAATTCTAAACATGCATGTGCCTAATTACATAACTCCAAAATGTAGAAAACAAAAGTTAGCAGAATTATGAGAAATCAGCCTATCAGTTAATATTGTAATGTACAAAAAACAGTGAGAAGTATGCAGTTTTGGTTAATTTATATTAACAACAAACTACCTCAAATCTTAGTGACTTTAAACAACATTTATTTTGTTCTTGAATATGCAATTTAAACAGGGCTCATCAGGGATGAGCTTGTCCCTGTCTATTCAGTATCGTGTAAGTAACTCAGAGGCTGAAAGCTGTAAGCATCTGAAGGTTTTTGATAACTCATATATCTGGAAGCTATTGTTATTATATCAGTTGCATTCTTAGCTGGAGATATTGGTCAGAATACCTACATATGGCCTGAAATTCTACAGAGGAATGACGTGGGGTAGAGTGTCAAGGGTGGAATCAAGGAAATTGTTCTATATGACAGCCTTGATAAGAAGTAATGGTGACTTTAAATAGCATAGTGGTGATGAAGGTGGTGAAAAGAGATCAGACTTGGGCTCTATATCAAACAGGATGCTTAATCCTTA
This sequence comes from Callithrix jacchus, assembly GCF_049354715.1. Lineage (NCBI taxonomy): Eukaryota > Metazoa > Chordata > Mammalia > Primates > Cebidae > Callithrix > Callithrix jacchus. The sequence goes on along the minus strand of NC_133504.1, from coordinate 100,309,186 downwards.
ACCAAATCCTAGCAAACCAAATGCAACAGCATAGTAAAAGAATAATTCACCATGATCGAGTATGAGTTATTGCTGGGATGCAAGGATAGTTCAAAATCCACAACCCAATCAGCATGATATAGCACATTAACAGAATAAAAGTAAAAAAAGCCATATGATCATTTCATTAGATACAGAAGAAGCACTTAACAAAATTCAGCATACTTTCATTATAAAAACTCTCAAAAATTAGGTACAAGAGTAATGTGTCTCAAAACAAAAAAGACTGTATGTGACAAGCTGTATGTAACATCATACGCAACACTGAAGAGTTGAAAGCTTTTCTTCTAAAAATGTAAACAAGCCATGGATGCCCATTTTTTCCACTTGTATTGAACATAATACTGGAAGTTTTTTCCAGGGCAGTTATGCAAGAGAAAGAAAAAAGAAAGCATACACATAGAACCGGGAGAAGTAAAATTGTCTTTGTTTGCTGACAACATAATTTTATATATAGAAGTCCCTAAAACTGCTACCAAAAAAGTGTTAGAACTAATAAATAAAGAGGCAAGATACAAAGTCAACATGCAAAAATTAATAGCATTTCTGTACCCTTAAAGTAAAATATTCAAAAGTAAATAAAGAAAAAAATCTTATTTACAATAGCTACAAAAATTACAATAAAATACTTAGGAATAATTTAACCAAGGAGGTGAAATATCTCTATTCTGAAAACTATAAAACACTGGTAAAAGAAATTGCAGACAAATTAATGGAAATATACTCTGCTTTCATGAATTTGGAGGAATTAATACTGTTAAAATGTCTACCCTATAGAAAGTGACATATAGATTCAATGCAATCTCTATCACAATTCCAATGTCATTTTTCACAAAAACAGAAGGAAAAAAAAACCCAAAACTCCTATGGCACCACAAAAACCCAAGTATTTAAGGCAATCTTAAGCAAAAGGAAAAAAACTGGAGGTATCACATTGCCTGCTGCCAAACTATATTACAAAGCTATAGAATTAAAACAGCATGATACTGGCACAAAAATATACAAATCAACCAGTGGAACAGAATATAGAGAGCCCATTAATGAACACACACAATCACAGTCAATTGACTTTCAACAGGTGTCAAGAATACACAATAGAAAAAAAGAGAGTATCTTCAATAAAGCATGTTGAGAGAACTAGATATCCACACACAGAAGAATAAAGTTGGACCCTTTTTCTCATACCATATAAAATGTCAACTCAAAATGGATTAAAGACTTATATGCAATACCTGAAATGTCTTCTAGAAGAAGACACAGAGGGAAACTATACAACATTACTTTGGGCAATAATTTTGTGGCTTTGACCCCAAAACTCAGGTAACAAAAGCAAAAGTAGACAAACGAGGTTATATCGAACTAAAAAGCTTCCACACAACCAAGGAAACAATTAACAGAGTAAAGAGATAACTCGGATGGACATAGCAAGCCACCATGGAACGAGTATACCTACATAACAAATCTGCAGGTTCTGCACAGGTACTCCAGAACTTAAAGCATATTGAAAAAAGATAACCCAAAGAGTGGGAGAAAATGTTTGCAAACCATACCTCTGATATGGGGTTAATACTAAAATACATAAGGAACTCTAACAACTTAATAGACATAAAACAACCTAATTAAAAAATGGTCAAGGGACCTGAATATACATCTCTTGAAAGAAGACAGAAAAATGACAGGTCTATGAAAAAAATGTTGAACATCACTAATTGTCTGGGAAATGCAAATTAAAATCACAATGCAATATCACTTCACACCTGTCCGAATGCATATTATCAAAAAGACAAAAGATAGCAAGTTTTGGCAAGGATGCAGATAAAAGGGAACCCTTGTACTCTGTTGGTGAGAATGTAACTTGGTGCAGTCACTGTGGAAACCTGTATAAAGTTTCCTCAAAAAAATGAAAAATAGAACTACCATATGATCCTGCAATCCCACAACTGGGCATAAATCTAAAGGAAGTAACATCAGTATGTTGAAGAGATATTTGTACTCCCATGTCCTTTGCAGCATTATTTATAATAACCAAGGTATGAAATTAATCTAAGTGTCCATCCATGGATGAATGGATAAGGAAAATATGGTATATACACACAATGGAGTACTATTCAGCCTTAGAAAATAAGATATCCTGTCATTTGTGACAACATGGGTTAACCTAGAAGACATTATGCTATGTGAAATAAGCCAAGCATGGAAAGACAAATAGCATATTCCATGTATATGATTCCATATACATGGAATCTGAAACAATCCAACCCAGAATCAAAAAGCAGAAAAATGGTTAATGGAAGCTGGGAGTGGGGGATATGGAGAGATGTCAGTCAAAGGGTATAGAGTTTCAGTTACATAGACGGAAATATTTTTTGAGATCTATCAAACAGCATGGTGACTATAGTAAATAAAAATAATATATACTTTAAAATTGCTAAGAAAGTAAATTCCATATGTTCTTATCACAAAATGGTAAGTATTTGAGGTAACAGATATATTATTTAGCTTAATTTAGTCATTACACATTGTATTACCTATGTATATCATAATATTATATATTATGACATCACCTTGTATCATAAATATAAACAGTTATGATTTGTCAATTTATAATAAGGATGTATTGGATGCAGGATATGAAAGTAAGAGTTAAAGATGGCTCAAAATTATTAAATTGTATAACTTATAAAGGTACAAACATTTTAAAATAAATCCATGTAAAATCTAGAGGGGTTTTGGTTCTTTCCCATCACAGTTTGGATTAGTGGTTCTCAAACCTGAGCGTGCGGCAAAATCACCCAGAGCTCAGAGAGTCCAGAGTTGCAGGCTCAGGCATGTGGGATAGAACTGCAGTCTGTAGTTCCACCAAGTATCCATGTGATTTTAATATATGTCTGAGTTTAAGAACCACTGGTTTAGGCAAAGAATACCTCTTAGGGATATTGGCTAATAGCTAAAGTTGTTTTTCAACAGAAGCCACACACACACACACAAAAGGAATTTATTTCTTTTCATTCCATAACCAGGAACTGTTTCTTTATGTTAGCATTTACTGGGTAGAAAATGAATCTTACTATGAAATGAATCATATTTTTAATTCCATCTTTTCTGCTTAGACTTAACCAGTAGACTGAATAAATTCTCCAGTTTCCCATACAGTTTTTGAGAACAGCATTGTCTTGGTGCCTGTTGCCCATTACCAGGCAGGTGAGTGTTATTCTCCTACTGTTCCCACACATGCAGAAAGGAATACTTGCTCCGCAGCAGAGCACCAAGCAAACATTTTCTGCTTTGCTACACTTACCCTCTTGCTCTTTGGGGCTTTAAGTTTCCCATTGTGCCCTCATTCTTCCAGCAGAGGAAATTGTACCACCCACAGAGATCATGCTGTGTTTTCAAATCCTGGTGGTAATGCAACAATGGTCATTCCTGGAACTGGTCAAACACAGAGAGAAAAAAACAGTTCCTGTATCTGGGTCAGCCCAGCTACTGCTGGCTTAGGAATAAGCCTGGGAAGCTCAGACGTGGGAACCTGTGTTTTGTACCTAGTTCATTTTTGCACAGCGGGCTACCTCTGTGTGGCTGAGATGGTGCTTGATGAGATGCAGTGGAGTGATGGGGAATTCAGGGGAGAAAAGTGAACTTGAGGAAAAAATATTAGACAATAATGTAAATGAAGTAAAGGTAATGGCCAGCATTACCAGGCTCCGTTGCTTTCAATAACACAAATGCTTTCAAGAAGATAAATTTTTAGGACAAGAGAAAGACAGCACAGATACCATCTAATTAACAGAACTGTTATGGGCAACTGATTCTATTATTTTCAATAGGCTGAATGAGAGAATCTGTTCAAACACAGTCAAACCTTATAATAATATTCAGAAGGGTGGGATGTACAGAGGCAAAATTGAACTTTTTCATACTCCATCACATAAATATCCAAAGATGTGAAGTTTCAGAATGACTTAAAGTATAAAACTAATAAATGGAATCTGTGTCATGCTAAAGAATTAGTTAATATAATTGAAATTTAAAGAAAAAAAATCAAAGTTCTCTCACTCTGTTAGTCATCTTTCATTGAAGTCAAACCTTTCCAAAAAAGTCATGCATTACCCACATCTATAGAATTATCTGAGGAAAGTGGATAATTTTAAGAAGGCATTATAATGTGTTTCCATAAACTATTATATCATATATTACTTTACTGTATCTGAATATACTGTTAGGTAAGATATCAAAATACTTTTGCTTTCATTTTAAAACAAATTTTCTAAGGTAATTTTTTCTTAGTTTTAAACCAGAAAAAGAAATATATATTAGGAAGTTTCTTGGTAAAGTCATTTCTAAAGCTATAAATATGTATTTTAAAAATTATTTTCAGTCAAGCACGGTGGCTCGCGCCTGTAATCCTAGCACTTTGGGAGGCCAAGGTGGGTGGATCACCTGAAGTCAGGAGTTTGAGAACAGCCTGGCCAAGAGGGTGAAACCCAATCTCTATGAAAAATACAAAAATTAGCCGGGCGTGGTGATGCAAACCTGTAGTCCCAGCTACTCAGGAGTCTGAGGCAGGAGAATCGATTTAACCTAGAAGGTGGAGGTGGCAGTAGCAGAGGTCGCACCAATGCACTCCAGCTTGGGAGACAAAGCGAGACTCTATCTCAAAAACAATTTGTTTAAAAGAAAAATAAAATAAAATAATTTTTATATTTATCATTTTAGAAATAAGCAACAAAGTAGAATCCCAGGGAAAATATTTGATTTGTATCTCCACTGATAGTCCAAATAGCTATGAGAAAAATTGTTGAACAATATCTATATTTTGGTTTCCTTACTGTTAAGTGAGAAGAATAACAGCTCTGTACTAGTTTCTTGAAGTTCATTGAAATTCTTAGGGGAAATGTGCCTCAAAAACGTAAGATTACTAACTTTAAAATAATAACAATTGAGTTATATGTCATAGAAATTTAGATACACACTACACTTGGAAATCCTTGAAAATAAACCTAGTCTCTCCTGTTTCCAGGGATATTGGTTAGTCTATACTCTGGTGGGATGGATTTTGGTAGTATTTTAAATGAGAAAGAATTTTTAACTGTAAAGAGCTTACAGAGAACATGTTTTAGGATTATTATTAAAAATATACATCTGTCTCACAACTGTAGTTTGGAGAATCACAGTCTCTGGCTCTGGAGAGAAACAATGTAAGAGCATATTTTTATATGATCAGATAAAGCTTATCCAGTTTTTAAATTCCATGTCCAACTAGATAGCACTTTAAGAATTAAAGAAAAAAGGTACTCAAGTTACTGGCTCAATAAATACTTATTTATTTACTAAATGTTTATTAAACTGCCATTCCCAGCACTTCTCTCTAAAGTAGGGGCTCACGAACTTTTTGGAATCACAGATTCCTTTAAGTATCAAATGAAAACCTAGAATCTGACTACTCCTCATTCCTAGGCATGTCTACAAAATTGTACTTAGAATTTGAAGAAGCCCTCAAACCATTTGAAATCTAGGTAAAGAATGCATCATATCCAAAAGGACTAAGGATGATCCATCCAAAAATCATTATTGAGCACTTGCTTTATATTTAGAAATGCCCTAGATCCTGAAAACGTACAGTGAAAGAGGCACTGTCCCCGTGCTGGTGGCAGTACATATACGTTGGGTAAGCCATGTATCTTACTTTATCACAGAAATGACTTCATTTGCCCGCAAAAAATGAACAGGAAGTGATTATAATGATTACACTTGAATACTGAATACAGTGAGAGAATTAAAAATATTCAGCTAAAGGAGACAGTGAGCTTTTTTTCCTCCCCCACCTTTTTTTTGCCTCCTGCTTTTTGCTATCATAAAATGCAAGTAAACGTGAAATCTACATTTTGCTTTTAAAAAGTACGTTATACATAACAGTTGAGTTAATAAGCATTTTTGAGTGCCTGTAATCTGAAAATCACTATGCTAGATACCGTAAAAGTACAAATGTAAATATTTCAAAGCCATGTTTTATTTTCATTTGTTTCTATGCTTTCATAATCATATGTTCTCTCTCACTGAACACTTGCCTTTAAAAATGGTATTGTAACACTTGACTGTCCCTTTAGCAAAAGTCATCTTACTGAATAATAAAACTGACTGTATCCTGCTTAGCATGATATTATGTAAGGAAATAAAGAAAATTAATAAAGACTTGGTTAACACTTGTGAAGGTAAGGGCAAATATACAAAATGTCAAGACATAAAGGATAAATACTAATGTTCTATACTGTGAGATTTTGAACAAAGAATGCAATAGTACTATTCAGATAAGGAAGCTCGAACAGGAATCCATCCTTCTGTCTGCATTTTATTGTTTCTCATTTGGAAACCGATTCATGAGGACACTGGAAGGTGGAGAAGTAGACTGAGGTAGACAATACAAACAGAGGCAAAATAATGAAGAAGGATCCCCTTAGAAGCCCTCTGAGAGTTGTTCATGAAGTGGATGTGCTTCTGTTACAGAGATAGAGACCCAATAAGATCCTTGCATTTCTGCAACTATTCTTCACCTGGTAAGGAAAGCAAGAAGCACAAATAATAATAATAATAATAAAAGGAAAGGACAGCAGAATAACAAATAACCACGTATAGCCACTTCGGACCTATTCTGAAACAACAGAATGCACTTTAAAAAGCAGTAAAAACAATAAAAATTCAGTCATCATGAAAAAGGAGAGCCTTAGCTGCAATAAAGGCAGTCAATAAAGAAGCGCTCTCATTTAAACATCAAATGCACATTGTTTTGCAACACCTGTTATTCAGCCATAATAGCTTTCTTAACCTGTCAAAGTGTTTAAGCTGAGGAAAAGAAATGGGCCTCCAGCTGTGCAGTTCTGTGAAGAAAGCCTGTGCAAAGCGATATTAGTTTAATGAAATGTGTACAGATTGTAATTGTGGTAATAAGAGGGCAATTCCCTGAGGTGCCATAGGAAGGCGGTGAGCGCAGCCAGGCAGAAAACAGAAGCTTGCAGGCTGAGGAGAGAAAATATGGCCTGTTCAGTAGAGAGGGCAGGAAGTGAGCTGGAAACATCAGGGAAAATGAAATTCTGTGAATAGGTTTTCCTCAGACTCACTCAAAGAAAGAAACCAGGTCTACAAGGGGTTAAAACCCTCTCCTTGCAGCACAATTGACCCAGAGCTAATCTGAATCAGTGTTAACTCTGCTGCCTCAGGTTCTGAGGAACTCAAGGGAAACAGCTCTTCAGTCCTTGACAAGATGACAATGACCCTTCTGAAACTCATATTCAGGGTGAGAGACAATGAATAATCAAAAATAAGTGAGGGTTAAAGGTAGTAATGCAAAAGAAGAAATAAAAATAAATTGCAAAACAAATATGCATTGTCTTACTTTTGTGATTACCTAGGTATCGTCTCAGAAAAGAACATTCTTTAAGGGTATTCCTGAGTAAAGGAGCCACTTCTATCAATTACTTGATAGAAAATCAATGTGTCATTATTTTAAACCTCCCTAATAATTTAAAAGTCTTAAGAGCAGAAACACACAAACAGAAACCTCCAGAGGAATCAGTGCCAAGGTAGAAAAATCTGAATATAGTGGACAAATTGCTGGAGGTTCTGTATAGGCAAGTCTGAGAGTTCAAAACTCTAGGAGACTTTATGATGGTTGGTAGGTTAGGTGTATTAAATGCACTAGTGACCCTCCATGCTTTTGTGAGTTTTATCCCTTGTAGCTCTAAAAGGTTCTCACGGTAAATATTGGAGAAAACCTCATCTTTCAAGCAGAGGAGAAAGAACCAACAAAATCTGAAACTAGTAAGTGACTATAGCAAGTTTGCAGGACAAAAGGTTGATAGACGAAAGACAACTGCTTTGCTATACACAAAAATTATCATGTGGAATTTGAAATTAAAAACACATTACCATTTACATTAGCACCTGACAAAATAACATATTTTTGTAGAAATCTAAGAAAATGTGTACAAGACCAAAAAATATGAAAATCTGATGAAAGATATAGCAGAAGAACTATATAAATGGAGATATGTTTCACATTCATGGAAGTATTGTAAAACTGTCAGTTCTTCCTAACTTGATCTATAGATTCAATGGAATCCTAGACAAAATCCTAGCAAGTTAATATATGAAGAATGCTGATTCTAATATTTATACGGTGAGGTCAAACTACAAGACTATCCAATGTAACATGGGAGGAGAACAACAAAGTTGGAGGAAAATGGACTCGTTCCCTCTAAAGCTAGGGTAATCAAGTAATCAGAGTGTTATTGGTGAAAGAACAGATAAAATATAACATAAACATAAAACGTTTCATTCATCACTGAAACATAAGAGGAGCAAAGAAATAGACCTGCAAAAACAAAACCAACTTACCTTTGACAAAGGAGCAAAGGCAGTGCAGTGAAGCAAAAATCATCTTTTCAATAATAGTGTTGCAATAACTGGACCTCAACATGCAAAACAATTAATCTGAACAAAAACCTTATACCCTTCACAAAAATTAACTCCAAATTGAGCACAGACTTAAATCTAAAACACAAAAGTATAAGGATCCTGGAAGATAATATAGGAAAATATGTAGATTACCATGGATTTGGTGATGATTTTTTATGTATGACACTAAAATCATAATTCATGACAAAAAGTACTGATAGCTGGATTTCATTAAAACTAAAAACTCTGCTCAGCAAAAACCATTGTCAAGAGAATGAAAAGAAAATCCACGGACAGGGAGAAAATATTTGCAAAAACAAAAAAACATATCTCACAAAGAGCTGTTATTAAAAAAATTGCAGAGACCTCTTAAAACCCAACAATGAGAAAACAAACAATCCGACTAAAAAATGGGTCAAAGGGTTTGACAGACCTTTCACCAAAGAAGAGAAACAGATAGCAAATAAGCATATGAAAAGATGCTCCGGCGATATATGACTACACACCTATGAGAATGGCCAAAATTCAGAAGACTGGCAACATCAAATTATGTCAATAATGTGAAGCAACGTTATTAGAAATATCTCTGGGAATACAAAATGGTACAGCTACCTAGGAAAACAGTTTTGTTGTTTCTTATTAAACAAACACACTTTTAACTTATGCTCTAGCAATCATGCTCCTTGGCATTTACACAAAGGAATTGAAAATTTATTTTCAAACAAAAACAGCAAGCCCCTAAAATAAATTTTTAATGTAAATCTGAGAAAACATATATAATACCTATATGAGGAAGACTATAAAAATCTGCTGAAAGAAATTGCAGAACTACATAAATGGAGAAATATTTCTTGTTCATGGACAGGAAGACACTATTATCCATACTGCACATGGATGTTTATAGTAGTTTCATTCATAGTTTATAGTCATCAAAACATGGAAGCAACCAAGATGTTCTTCAGTAGGTGAATGGCCAAACTGTGGTATATCCAGACAAGGATATATTCAGCACTAAAAGTAAGTGAGCTATCAAGCTGTGAAAGGACATGGGGGAAATTTAAGTGCATATTACTAGTAAAAGAAGCCAATCAGAAAGTCTACATATTGTCCGATTCCAACTATGTGACATTCTTGAAAAGGCAAACATGTGGAGACAGTAAAAAGATCAACGGTTTCCAGGAGCTGGGGGAGTGGAAGGGATAAATAAGCAGAGCACAGAGAAATTTTAGAGCATAGTCTATAATGGTGGACATACATTTGCCCAAATCTATAGAATGTATAACACCAAGAATGAATTCTAATGTAAACTATTGACTTTGGGTGATGATATGCCAACGCAGGCTTATCAGTTGCAACAAAAGCACCACTCTGGTTGAGGATGTTGATAGTAGGGGAGGCTATACATGTGCACACTTAGTGGTTATATGGACAATCTTTGATCCTTCCTCTCAATTTTGCTGTGAACCTAAATTGCTCAAAAATAAATAAATAAAGTTCAGATGATTCCTGACTTAAGATGGTTCAACATGATTTTTCAACTTCACGATGCTGTAAAAGTGATATGCATTTAGTAGAGACCCATGTACTTTGAGTACCCATACAACCATTCTCTTTTTCATTCACTATCAGTTCAATATTCAGTACATGAGATATTCAACACTTCATTATAAAATAGACTTTGTATTAGATGATTTTGCCTGTTGTCTAATGTAAGCATTCTGAGTATGTTTAAGGTAGGCGAGGCTAATTTATGAGGTTTAGTAGGTTAGGTATATTAAATGCATTTTCAATTTATGATATTTTCAACTTATGACGAATTTATCAATATGTAACCCTTTGTAAATCGAAGATCATTTGCCATTTATATAACACATCTTTATATATATATATATATATATATCAATAATATATATGCAGGGATCATTTTACAAAGTAAAATAACCCTTCAATAAAATTGATCTTACAGAACTTGACTCTAGAAATCATCTGTTGTTGCCTTTTCCTCTTCATACAACAAACATAGTGTAAGGTGGCTTATACTTTAAATTTGAAAACTTACATGCATGTCCTGGCTCTACAATTTTCTGTCAGCCTGTCTGAAAGTCCAGTTTCCTCACATGAAAAAATCAGAATGTCGACTTGTATTCTAACTGTTTTTCTTTTTTTTTGAGACGGAATTTTATTCTGTTACCTAGGCTGGAGTGCAGTGGGGCCACTTTGGCTCACTGCAACCTCCGTGATTCTCCTGCCTCAGCCTCTGGAGTAGCTGGGATTACAAGGCATCTGCCACCATGACCAGCTAATTTTTTTTTTTTTTTCTTTTTTTTTTTTTTGAGAGATGGGGTTTCGCCATGTTGGCTAGGCTGGTCTCACTCCTGAGCTTGGATGATCCTCCTACCTTGGCCTCTCAAAGTGCTGCTATTACAGGCATGAGCCATTGCTCCAGACCTTGTATTCTAACTTTTTCTAGGTTCATCCAAAAATGTTTTAAGAAGCTCTGATAAGTCTGCATCTACAGTTGCTTACGGACAGACACCCTGAGGTTTTGAACTAGGAAAAGACATATTCTAGTAAAGCACATGGCAAAATGAGCCTGAACTCTTGGATGGTTTGAAATTTGATATTAGAATAAATTTTTAAATTTTCTTTAAGACTTAAAAATTACTTGGGAGTGAGTATATCCTATTTTCCCCCTCCATGTATTTACTGGGCTTTGAGATCATACAGTTAACTACTCAGAACACAATTAATATTAACTAATGTTTACATATTGCTTTATAATGTGTACAACATTTTCATGAACAGTCACTAATTTAGGTGAGACACTTGAGAATAGGTCTGATATACAGAAAGCTTTCACAAATGATTTTTTGATAGCGTAATTATCTTCTACAACTCATCAGATGAGGAGAAATAATACTGCAGTTTATGGTTAGCAAATAGAAAACCTGGTTCAAAGGAGAAGTCACTTGCCTCACTTTACACTACTGGGAACCGACAAGTTAGAAACTGAACTTAGATGATACAATACCAAACTGCATAGCCTTATTATGCAACCTAATCCACGATTCATGAAATATGACTGACCTACAATGGATAGAAGATGACATTAGAAGTCAAGAGACATCATGTCTTTCTAGTGGCCCTATGTATTGCAAATGGCATTTACTTTGCCTAATAATTTGTTATAATTTTCTTGCAAAATTATGTATTGCAGTTCACCCTATAAGAACTATGCTATCCTGTGACATTTTCATCACAGATTTATCTTGTAGATAATTAAGCTACCATTTGAGGAGAACACAATATTCCTGAGGTCCTATAAAGCTAAGAACACTTACATCATTTTTTAATTTAATCCTTATCCCAACCTTAGGTGGTAAATAATATTATTCTTCATTTGAGGGATAATTGATAAGGAATTTGAGGCTTAGGGATGCAAATTGATTTGCCAGGTACCTACAGTTAATTAATAGTAAAGTTAGGATTCTGAGCCAAATTTATTTGCGCTGTCACCATGACATTGTAGTACCTTGGGAAACAATGAATAAAAAAGTTAAATGAGCTTTTTATTAATTTTTTTTAGAATTTTTATGTCTTTAATATAAATACAATGAGCCTCTCCAGATTAGGGTATAGAATGCATCATTACTCATATATCTATGAGAGCAGAACTATTTTTTTTCAGAACATCTTGTGGAAATAGTATTTTAAGACTATAAATTTTAGGAATTAAATGATTTCCAAGAAAACATCCAATTCTAGCATTCTATAGCTTTACTCTTAGCTTTATTAACTGGATCTCTGTTCTCTTTACATCTGGATCTTCTTTTAAACCAAGACAGATCTCAGGTTCCACTACCTGAAATGATATCACATGAACACAGAGTTGTTGTGAAGATCATAGGTGACATTTGATACAAATAACATAACAAAATAATGCAAAAACAAAAGTTTTTGTTCCTAAAAAGTAATAAGTACTATGTTGATTTAAGCAATATCAGAGTAGATTGTATCATAGGTTGAAAAACAAAGATAGATTGTTTTTTGTAACTTGAAATATAATTTAAAAGTAATGTTCAAATAAGTCAAAGATTTTACCAAGTAACACATGTGATAAAACTTCAACTAGGAGGAGAATTTTAATCTACCTCCAAACTCACCAAGGTCTCTTGACCCAACTTTGTAATTTTTGCTTACTCCCACATGTTCTAATTTTTTGAGATAAAATTCTGTACCAAATAAATGTAAGAAATCCACAAGCTGAACTTTTCATCTCCAACTTGTGTTCCTTTGAATAATAGGTTTGAGGGTTCCTGGAACTTTTCCAAGCTGAGACCTTATGTTGAGAAGTGACACCTTGCTTTTCATTCTCTATACTCTGATTCATTGTATCATGTGGAGCCTCATGACTGATAGAATCTGACACACCTTGTCATGGGGCCAGAAGCAACTGCTGGGAAGCCTACTGAGCAACAAGTTTCAGCAAAGGCAACTTGGAGGATAAAAATTGTGTGGGGGTGTGTGTGTGTGTGTGAGAGAGAGAGAGAGAGAGAGAGAGAGAGAGAGAGAGAGAGAGAGAATTCAAATTCCTGAATTTCAGAGAATCTTTCCTAAATCTAAGCCAAGCAAATGATTTACAACAAAATCAATGTTCACTTTGGAATATAACAGGATTCTGGGCAAATCTGATATATATACCTTCTTGTGATTGCTTTTAAAATAAAAATTAAAACATACTTAATATTTAAAAACATGAAACTATTCATCCGGTATACTTTTTTTCAACTTTTATTTTTGATTCAGGGGGTAGATGTGCAGGTTCATTACATGAGTAAATTGTGGGTCACTGAGGTTTGGTGTATAAATGATTCCATCATCCAGGTAATAAGCATAATAACTGATAGGTAGTTTTTCAACCCTTGATCCCCTGCCACCCTCCACCATCCAGTAGTTCCCAGTGTCTATTGCTACCATCTTTATGTCCATGTGTACTCAGTGTTTGGCTCCTACTTATAAATGAGAGTATGTGGTATTTGGTTTTCGGTTTCTGCATTGATTTGCTTAGGAAATGGCCTCCAGTTACATCCATGTTGCACCAGAGGACATGATTTCATTCTTTTTATGGCTGTGTGGTCATGTATATGTGCCACATATTTTTATCTAGTCTACTCTTGACATCCATCTAGGTTGATTCCATGTCACTGCTATTATGAATAGTGTTGTGATGAACATACAAGTGCATGTATCCTTTTGGTAGAATAATGTGTTTTCCTTTGGGTATACAATCAGTAATGGGGCAGCAGGATTGAAAGGTAATTCTGTTTTCAGTTCTTCAAACTGATTTCCACAGTGGCTGAACTTATTTACACTCCCACCAACAGTGTATAAGTGTTTTGTTTTCTCCACAGCCTCTCCAACATCTGTTGTGGTTTGTTTTTTTTCAGTAGCCATTCTGACTTGTATGATATGGTACCTCACTGTGGTTTTGATTTGTATTTGGTAATGCCAAGCATTTTTTTTCATATATTTGTTGGCCACATATGTCTTCTTTTGAGAAATCAGACTAGTATTTTTAAAATAATTTTGAGATTACAAGTAGGTGTATATATTTACAGGTTATGTGAGATGTTTTGATATAGGCCTGAAATATGAAATAAGCACATCATGGAGAATGGAGCATTCATCTTCTTAGGCATTTATCCTTTGAGTTACAAACAATCCAATTGCATTCTTTATTTAAAAATATACAATTAGTTATTATTGACCATAATCATCCTATTATGCTATCAAATCATATGTCTTATTCATTCTTTTTTTATTTTTGGTTCTGGGGTACATGTGCAGGTCATGTGGGGTTGTTGCATCGGTGCATACATAACCAGGTGGTTATATTTTGTACCCTACTCTCTATGTCCATGAGTCCCATGGTTTTGAATTTTAGATCCCACAAATAAGTAAAAATATGCAATGTTTGTCTTTTGTTTCCTGGCTTATTTTACTTAACATAATGATCACCAGTTCTATCTAAGTTTGCAAATGACTAGATCTCATTCTCTTTTATGGCTGAGTAATTGTATTATTGTATATGTACCACATTTGCTTTATCCATTCATCCACTGATGGAGTCCTTCCAAATCTTGGCTATTATAATTTGGTTCCTTCCAAATCTTAGCTATTGTAACAAATATAGGAATTCAGATACCTCTTTGGTATATTGGATTCCTTTCTTTTGGGTGTATACCAATCAGTGGGATTGCTGGATCTTACAGTAGTTCAATTTTTACTTTTCTGAGGAACCTCCAAACTGTTCTCCATAATGACTATAGACTAATATATGTTTAACAAAGTTCAAACTATTTTGGGCTCATCTGATACTAGTAACTTTTAAAAACAGAAATGAAACATTGCTTTTCCACTGAATTCTAATAGAATATTTCAGGAAAATGGTCACTTTTCTCAGTGACTATGGAGTAACTTGTGTTTGTGTATGAGGGAGGGGTACATGTTTTCGCACAACTGTCAGCATTAGCTTCCTTCTTTTAGGGAAGCTGCTGATGTTGTCATGGGAAAATGTCTGCCTAGGGATTAAGCTAACCTGCCT
This sequence comes from Callithrix jacchus, assembly GCF_049354715.1. Lineage (NCBI taxonomy): Eukaryota > Metazoa > Chordata > Mammalia > Primates > Cebidae > Callithrix > Callithrix jacchus. The sequence continues at coordinate 100,294,095 of NC_133504.1, read as the reverse complement.
TTATTTCTGCAATCTTAACATTTAAAAACACATTTCCATTCTAAGAAGAAGGCCTGACATTTATCAGGCAAAATGGGTTTGAACTTCAACTCTTTCAACTCATCCATTCTAGTACACTGAATTCGACACATGTTTTTTATTTTTATTTTTATTCTTTTGAGATGGAGTCTCACTCTGCTGCTCAGGCAGGAGTGCAGTGGTACCATCTCGGCTCACTGCAACCTCCATCCACTGCAGCCTCAGCCTCCCACATTCACATGATTTTCCTTCTTCAGCCCCCATACCAAGTAACTGGGACTACAGGCGTACACCACCACACCCAGCTAATTTTTGTGTTTTTAGTAGAGACTGAATTTCCCCATTATGGCAGGCTCGTCTTGAACTCCTGACCTCAAGTGATCTGCCCACCTCAGACTCCCAAAGTGCTGGGATTACAGGAGTAAGCCATGGTGCCCGGCCTGCACATGCATTTTTAAGCATTAGAGAAGTACATATTGCCCCCATATTAAGGAGCTGATCTTTTCCTCTACATGCTTTTCCCTAATGCTTATCATCTTTCATTCAACAACTGAACCCCAAGAAGGTATCTCTTGTCTTACCCTATTTTCCTCAATCAGCAAAGTAAAAGAGATTAACTTAAAGTTAATATGAATGAGTTATGCTTCCATAGGTAGTTACACCATTTCTCTAATCCTGAAAACAAAAATTCCTGGTACCTCATTAAAAAGAACATAAAACTGTATTCAATAGGGTGAAGGTAGGAAATTTTATGGCCCATGGAGGCAAAGTCGTCTGAAACACTTCTACCAAAGACAACTCCGACCAAGATTATAGTAAATAACAACACAGTCCTTTCTGTATGTATCAACAAAGCCTCTTGCCTATACAAATATTTCCCAGTTAAGAGTAAAAGGCTTGGTTTCTGATAGTTTGCAGAATGAACTTTATTCATAATATCATTTTTGCTGTCAGTAAATGTCACCAAGGTGAGAATTGTCTATTTTTATTCTACTTCAGCCTTCAGCTCCAGCAAAATCTTCTGAGAAAATGTATGAGTTACCTATATTGAAAGGCCTTGTTCATCGAGTCTTCTGTATGTGCTCCCTGAGCATCTAGAAGTTTTGCAGTGTTTCATTCAAGCTTTTCAAGGTTGTGCATCTATTCACACCACTTTGCAATTGAAGCAGTCATAGCTTTTCCAAAACAGCCTGCCTATTAGGTCTAGGCCTTTCTATCCCCTCTCTCAGAGAAAATAATCAGAACAGCTTCCTTTTCTCTTTTCTGTACTTTATTATGTGTTTCAAGGTTGACAAAAAATGCAAGATCAATGATTTTCCTTTAAAATATGACATAGCTATTTCTTGCCCACAGAATAGCTACCATAGATTTTTCTCAGAGCACTGGTTGTGATACTAGATGAGGTTGGTTTTAATGAGCCAATTTGGGCTGCTTGACTCCTCTACTCTTCATAGGAGTAATTCGCATACAATCTTTACATATATCCTTGCTGACACTTTAAAACAGTGTGCTGTTTTCTTTTAAGCACAGTACAAAAACCAAGCTCAGTAGCAGCTTCATCCACACAGAGGCCAAGACCATATTTCAAAGCTAAATATAGAAGAATTTAAAAATATATCTATATATTATGAAACACAAAGCATTAATTCTGGCTTTGTCTAGGATACTCATTAAACATCAGGAACAATATTAGCCATTTATTATCATCACCAGAGATTTCTGCACCTTGATTTTAATTTACTTTGGCGATATGGCTATTAGCAATATTCCTTTTTTGGTGTAGTAATTCCCAGGCTTATGTTGAGCGAATCTTAGTCATGTTTCTTGGTATTGGGAAGATAATATCTTTGATCTAGGTGAACACATAACCAAGGGAAATAATATTTTCTAATTATATTTTCTAACAAAAACTGTAGCTGTCAGTTTTATTAACACATAAACTAGGACAGCAGAATTTCTAATAAACACGGTTGATGTTAGGTGGCTTTTTAGCAGTTTAAATCCAAACTGAGACCAAGACAATTCACAGGCACCCTGAACTCATGAGGAAGCCAATTGTTTTCTCTTCTTTGAAATAAAATTGAGAAACTTGAAATACATTGTTTAAGAGCACATACTGAAGTCAGCTATATTTTGCCAGTTATTAACTATTATTTAACCCCATGTGATCCTCAATAACCCCATATTATCCCCTCTACTGTGTGGATAATAGCAGGCAGGTGGAGATGATTCCCACAGGATAGCACGCAGCCTGCCACATGATAAATGCATAATAGAGGTAAACTTTGCAGATGCTAAGCTATGTTTTCTTAACTTTTTCCAAGAGCATAGAGTTCCTCCAATTTCACCAAAACTGAACAATATTTCTGGACTTTTTTCCTAAACTCAATAACACAATAACCAGTGGATGTTCAAAACATTCACCCTACCTTATACTCGGTGCAAAAGGTAATCATCAGCATTTTAAGGCTCCCATTTACTCATTTTCTGTGCCCTAGATTGAAATTTCAGGTGGAGTTACTGAACAGCACCAAATTGGGACTGTTCTACCCACATGATTTTACTGCAGATTTTAGTTCTTATAAGCTGCAATAGGTAAATTGATTAATTAATAATATGTAAATAATTTATATAACATATCTTGTGAGGACTAGAATATCCATAAATATATACTTGCACACACACACACACACGTGCACACACACACATACACACACATACACACACATTGGTGATAGAAGAACTGAGATTCTGTGACTTCATGGTAAAATCTTTGTATGAAATTACCTGTCTTTTAAACGAATATGTCTTCTAAATAGGGAATTCCTATCATCAAATTTTATTTTCTTTCTTTATGATTGCATTTCACCCATCACGAATTCCCTGTTTTTCCTGGTTCTCATTAACTTCTTCCTTTATATATTTTTGATTATAAGTCATATGAAGACTATTTAAATAGTAACGAGTTTACATTTATTTACTCACCAAGCAAACATTAAGAAGCCATGTACAAACAAATGAGCTAAGGATGAGCAAATATGCAAACATAAACAAGACAAAGTTACTGACCTCAGGGACCTCACATTTAGTAGAGAAAATAGCAAAATACACCAAAGAATACTGTAAGACAGATTCTGGTAAGTTCCATAAAGTTATCATATTATTGGCTTAGGGTACCAGATTTAAATTACCAGTCCTGCCTTTTTTAATGTACACCTTGTCTTGGAGTTATAATGATCTCAAAAATGCAAATTAGATCATTGCTTACCTTAAAACCCTTCAGTGGCTGCCATTGCTATCATGACAAACTTCAAACACCACAGAATGATGTTCAATGCTTTTCCTGATTTGATCTGTTTAGCTCTCCAGTCTTTCATTTTTTTTCCTCATTAATCTCAACCCTCATCTCACTTTCTGCTTACTTGTGTCCACCACAGAAGCAATATCCTGTTTATTGCTCTGTCCTTAGCAACTATCTGTGCCTGGCTGTCTGAAGCCAATTGATAATTATTTTTATTAAGGAGGGAAATAATAATCTTTATTTGAAAATATTGAATTCAAAGTTTTGGCATAATATTCAGATCAATATATTGAACAGTTAACTGCAAATGTTGAGTTGATGCTTCAGATAGGAAATATGGCTCATTTTATATATATGTGTGTGTTTATATATATATATATATAATATTATACATATATAGGCTATTTGCAAACACGTGCTCCTTTAAAGCATAGCAACAAACCAGAAACCAAGAAGAGAGTTTAAAATAGTGCTAGATATGGAGTTACATATATTTACACATATTTCTTGGAAAAGACTCTAATATGCTATGGTGAATCTTCAAGAAGAGGTTATAATTTGCATATATTTTGCATATATTGAAAAAATATATTTGACCAAAGAACATTTTTCTCACTGAATATCACTGGTTTATAAATGTTTACAGAGGAAAAAAGGAGGATAAAAGAAACAATAATAATGAGAGTACAAAGGAAAACTGGTAAGTGAAGCATCATGAAAATAAAAGAATCAATAAGAATAAAATGGTGTTCAATAAATCATGTAACGTTGGAAGATCAAAGAGGATTTGACTAGTGTAAATATTTCTACCATAACAAAATATAACTAGTTTAGAAGTTGGATTGAAATGGAACAGAATGGGAAAAGGATAGTAAGAGATGCAGGGACACAATGAAACAGTGTCTTAAAGGGTAATCCATTGTGGAATTTTAATACAGCTATCCAGAATTGTCCTAATGCTATGAATAGGTGAAACCATCACTTTGTGCTTCCAACTACAAACTACAGGTGCCAACTATTAACTAGGCCAAGAACTCTACAGTCTTAATTTAATTCATTCAGTATGTGTAGACAAAGCCCAAAATAGCATCTGGATAACGTTCATGTGTATTGGAATTTTATAATTGATGGGCCACAGTCCCCAAATTGAGCTTATTTATTTATTTTTGACAGCCTAATTCATTAGAGCGAACACATTGACTGTTTAACATTCCAGAATCATTTGCTGAAAGATACATAATAAATATTACCCCAGAGAGACTACTGACTGCCAACATACCTGTGCTTATTTTACATTCGCTATCCATTCACCCCACTTTTATTCCATTTTACAGATCATTTCTATTTTACTTCACTTTTTCTCTTTGGAATTAGGTTTTCGATGAGTCTCATTTTCTGCTTATTTTCCACCCTCCTTTTTCCTTCCCTTCTCCCTGACCAACAAATGCTGTATAACAGACAGACTCATTCATCTCTAGAACCTTATCTGGGGGAGCATATGTTTCTTTTCTTTGAGGTCAGATTAACTATTCCATATATGCAACAAAAAGAAAAAATATGCTTTGGCAGTAAATTCTCCTATGGTTAACCGTCATTTCTGTCCACTATGTTAAGCCAATTTCACATGCTTAAACACGCCTTTTGTCATCAACAACAAAAGCAAAAGGCAGCTGAACCCTGGTTAATAAATCATTTTCTGAGGCAGAAAGACTGCTTGGGAAATACGATGCCAGGCATTCAAGACTATTCTCTAGAGAATATTAGTCATGAGTTCACCCAATTTTCCTATGATTAAAACTGTTTTATCAAAAGACATTTTAAAGAGCACAAAGAGTAATTAAATTTAAAAACAAACTCACTAAGTAGTTGGGCAGACTTTATATTTGCAGAGAGTTTTATTGGATAATTCATTTTTCCACAGAGAAGAATGAGTAATAGGAAGATGTTATAGTTATTTCAAAGAGATAAAAATACTAAGAAATGTTAGAATTTCTGTGTTAGTATGTATATTTTTAAATCTTTTAACCTACTTGAGCTTCCATTTTTATTAATTTAAATTAAATGCATTCATTTACTATTAACTTTTTGGGTATACAAAAGTACAATGTAAAGAATTTACTATAAAAGAGAATATCTAAGCATAAAAAAGAATAAACTTGAAATGCTGACATGCTGACAGAAAAAAGAAAGAAAGAGAGAGAAACTAAGAAAGAAAGAAGAAAGAAAAGAAAGAAAGAAGAGAGAAAGAAAGAAGAAAGAAAGAAAGAAAAAGAAAAAGAAAGAAAGAAAGAAAGAAAGAAAGAAAGAAAGAAAGAAAGAAAGAAAGAAAGAAAGAAAGAAAGAAAGCAAGCAAGCAAGCAAATGAGAAGGAGAGAGAAACCTCTGGAAGCAACAATATGTTCAGCTGAAATGGACATATATTTGACCACACACACAGAAAGATACCATGACTGTTATGGCAAAACCTTCTTAAAGGTCAAGTTCCAGTTAGACTAATTATAATTATTACTCAAATATTTGAAATGATAGCATAAACAAGACTAATTATTCACATTCTTGCATTTAATGATTATACACTCATTCCTATTAGGTAGTAGAACATTTTCAGGTCAGGAGATATGTTTAGAAATTCATCTTCAGGTGGTCTGGGATACATTTTTCTGGCCTGATTTTTATCTTCTCCTCCCACCCAGCTGCTATATGACTTTTAGGGCTTGAACGTGCTTCCAAATTCTGAGCAAAGGGGAGTAAAAGCTTTTGAATACACAGGTGCCACTGCAGGCAGAATCCCTTGTTGCCATGCTTACTGATGAATGTAGGGGAGCAACTAACAACCCTGGCCAGATAACATAGTCATCTCTAATTTCTAAAAATGACATTGTTTCCCAATCAGATAAGTAACGCTTCTAAATAACATTGTCCATATGGGCACATTAGAGGAAAACCAGGCTGAATGGCTTTTAAGGAGATACAGCAAGCTGTGCTTTGAGAGGAATTGTCCATAGCCAGTAGAGACAAGTAGCAAATCTCTGGCTATTATATAGCTCGCCACAGTCTCTCTAACAAACATGCTCTATTTATATAAATGTTTTGGCCTTAAAATAATTGGTTTCTTAATTTAGCTGAATGCACTTATAATAACCATAACACTTATGTGCCAATTACTGTGCAAAATATTAGACATTCATTATGTCTTTTTTACATGAGAACATTGAGCTGATAGAACAAATTCTTTAGCATGTCCCTTGTGATTATATTTTTACTAGCTTTCTTCAATAGAAAAAACACTACTGTGAGACAACTTCTGTCTAAATTTGAGGCTAGTTCTACTCTATACATCTAATAATAACTCTGTCATCTCTATAAGCCATTTGTCAAACACACGCTATTCTGTAGGCATTATTCTAAATTCCTTATTAGAATAATGCTGATAGAAATCTTCAAAAAAATCTTAAAGTGTTACTATCTTTATCTTACAGATGAAGAAACTGAGGGCAAAGGGATTAGTTACCAGAAATTTTTCACATGGTACAAGACACAGATGGAATTTGTACCCTGGCATTCTGGATATTTCAATTCATCTTAATATACTGTCTCTTCTAGCTAACTTTAAAAAGCATTTATTGTTTTTAAAGTGTTGCAAATCTTTAATACAATAATGTTGGTAAAAAGAGCTGTGTATTTTGAAAAGTACTCTGCAAATGACGGTCATCTATTCACCTATCCATTCATGCATTTATATATATGTGTGTGTGTCTGTGTATATATATATATATGTGTGTGTGTGTGTGTGTGTGTGTGTGTGTATGCATGTATTTATTTATTTATTTGTTGCTTTATTCTACTAAGGAATGAAATTATCTAAATGAGTAGAGCACTGGTTACCAAACCTCTATATTGTTTCACATGCTAGACTAACTTCTCACTTCCCATCTAGAAGTAAAGGATGAATAATATTGACGAAACCTATTCACTTTACAACTATATCCTGCTAATTCAAATATGGTTTTCCATGTGCAAGTTTTGTTCTGATCACTTTTTAAGGTATGTTTCAGGCAGAAATAATTAGATTGAAATTGTCCAATATTTATCAATAAGATGGTCATTTATCAAGTTAAATAGTGCTTTAACTTGGCAACACTTGCTTCAGTTTCTCCTAACTTCCTGAAAAGCTTGGAAAAGAAATACGTCATTCATATCTCTGTTCAAATAATATTCCTTAGATAAGCTTTCCTGACCTTCCTGTGATAAATGATGGCCTTTTCTCTTTCTCCCCATGTTAAGGTACTTCCCAACTTTGCCTTATTTCCTTTAAACCATGTATATCAATGGGAAATTATCTTTTTTGTGTATTTATTATTTACCTGTCTACTCCAATAGACCAGGATCTGGCACATGCCAAATGTCCTATAAATATTAGTGGAATGAAGGGTGACTAGAAACTCTTATGTGCCATGATGAATATAAGGACATGTCCTTCACCTCATCAAGAACAACAGAGGCAAACCAATAACCAGCATCATATTTAAAGTAAAAGTGCTTATGCATATAAAATACTATATAGAGTACCTAATTATAACTTTGGAAAGGAAAAAATCAAAATAATTATTTATAGAAGTCTTGAAGAGATTACGTATTAGCAGTGGAACTTTAAGAAATGTGAGTGAAGGGGAGAAGGAAAGCAAAGCACACTGCCATGTATGTACCTACGCAACTGTCTTGCATGCTCTGCTCATGTACCCCAAAACCTAAAATCCAATAAAAAATTAAAAAAAAAAGAAAGAAATTATTGTTGGTTTGCTCCTTTGTTTGTCTACTTTTAGTCACTCTTTTATATTCCACATTGTCTAGAATGAATTTCTGTTAGTTTTCCATAGCTGTGTGGGGGTATAGAATATCTACTGACAGAAAAAAAATTTGGTTAATGTTATAGACTGAACGTTTGTGACCCCTTAAAATTGTTGAAGCACTAACACTCAGTGTGGCTGTATTTGGAGATGGGGGTCTCTAAGGAAATAATAAGTCAAATGAAGTCATAGGTTGGGGCCCTGATCCAATAAATTAGTGTTCTTTTAAGAAAAGACACTAGAGATCTCTCTCTTTCTCTCTCTCTCTCTGCACCGCCCCCCGCCCTCCACCTCAGCATACACCAAGGAAAGGAAAGGCCACATGAGCACCTAGTGAGACGGTATCTGGCTACAAGCCAAGAGAAGCCTCAGAATGAAATCTGCCTTATTAGCAACTTGCTCTTGGACTCCCCAGCTTCCAGAGCTGTAAGAAAGCGAATTTCTGTTGCTTAAGCCTCCCAGCCTGGCATTTTGTTATAGCAGTCTAACCTAATTTAGACAGTTGGCAAAGTAGACAGGAGAAGTAACTCAAGTCATGATAAGGTTGTTTGCCGTCAAGCAATATATTGAAAATAAGGACAAAAGCCATATAACCCTACAACTTTCTATAATGTTAAAATGAGAAAATGCAAGTATGTTTTTAACTAAACTTACTTAATATTAAGTGCATGTCTTTGTATACTACCAGACCACATGTGGGTACAAAATAAAAACTTGTATTTGAGCTGTACAAATGAGCATCTTATACTGGGCACATAAAACTCTTCTGAACCTAGAAACTCCAAAAATTCATTCAAAAGAAGTATTAAAATATCGCTGTTTAAAGATGATCAATGCAACATCATTTATAATAACCATGGCTAACTAAAGTAATAATTCAAGGTACATTATTACAATAGAGGGATACAAGTAATAAATATCACATTTTAAAGAATAATGTTTTGGAAATCACTGATAACAAAATTAAGTGAAAACTAATAAATAGGGAATAACATTTTACAGGATTTTAATTTTCTTAAAAAACTATGTTTTTTAAGATGCATTTGAGAAAAGCAGCATAATAGTAATCTTTGAGATAAGAAGTTGTTAATATTTATATTTTATTTTTATACTTTAATTTCAAAATCTTCCACAATTAGCATAATCAGACAAAACAACTATAGCAACTTTTTAAGCACAGCATTGTCCCTTACTATAATCCTGAGAAATTAGGAGACACAGTCAATGTCAAGAAATGTAAAAAATAACATGTAACAAGAACATATAGGGAAATATCTAAGTTATTATGATTGAGAAGCACAAAAGTAATATAAAAATATAGAAGGGTGAAAGGTTGATACATTCAGCTATCCAATAAAATGTTCCATTATTTCTTTCCATGAGACAGAGCCTAAGAATTAACAGTAATCCCTTTCCACCTAATTTTAATCCCCAATTATGCATCAAATTCAATTTCTTTTCATCTTTAGTTTTGCTCTCATCTATACTTTCCATCGTTCAATACAGTCCTACACTGAAACCAAAATAGTTAGTTTTCAAAAAATAATCTTATCTCAGCCCCTACCTCTAATCTCAAACTTTTAGTTATTCCCCACTGATGGTGCAATAAATACAAGCTTTCTTCTAAGCCTAGCATGATCAAACCCAGCCTGCTTCCTGTATAGCACTCTCTGTGATCCAATTTTCATGACCTTGTTTTAGTTGCTCAAAGATACCACAGGCCTTCAAACATAGAGATTTGAAGATACTCTTGCCTGCCCACATTATGAATCAGTCTTCAAGTCTTGGCTCACTGGTTACTTCACCAAAACTTGCCAGGACTGAACCAACAGAATGGGAAAAAATGTTTGCAGTTTACCCATCTGACAAAGGGCTGATATCCAGAATTTACAAAGAACTCAAACAGATTTACAGGAAAAAAACAAACAAGCCCATTCAAAAGTGGGCAAAGGATATGAACAGACACTTTACGAAAGAAGACATATATGAAGCCATCAATCATATGAAAAAATGCTCATCATCACTGGTCATCAGAGAGATGCAAATCAAAACCACATTGAGATACCATCTCATGCCAGTTAGAATGGCGATCATTAAAAAATCTGGAGACAACAGATGCTGGAGAGGATGTGGAGAAAAAGGAACACTTTTACACTGTTGGTGGGAGTGTAAATTAGTTCAACCATTGTGGAAGACAGTGTGGCGATTCCTCAAGGCCTTAGAAATAGAAATTCCATTTGACCCAGCAATCCCATTACTGGGTATATATCCAAAAGACTATAAAGCATTCTACTATAAGGACACATGTACACGAATGTTCATTGCAGCACTGTTTACAATAGCAAAGACCTGGAATCAACCCAAATGCCCACTGATAATAGACTGGATTGGAAAAATGTGGCATATATACACCATGGAATATTATGCAGCAATCAGAAATGATAAGTTTGTGTCGTTTGTAGGGACATGGATGAATCTGGAGAACATCATCCTCAGCAAACTGACACAAGAACAGAAATTGAAACACCGCATATTCTCACTTATAGGCGGGTGATGAAAGATGAGAACACATGGACACAGAAAGGGGAGTACTAAACACTGGGGTCTATTGGGGGGAAAAGGGGAGGGCCAGTGGGAGGGGGAGGTGGGGAGGGATAGCCTGGGGAGAAATGCCAGACGTGGGTGAAGGGGAAAAGGAAAGCAAAGCACACTGCCATGTGTGTACCTACGCAACTGTCTTGCATGCTCCGCTCATGTACCCCAAAACCTAAAATCCAATAAAAAATTTAAAAAAAAATCAGACTATTTGTCAAATGTAAAAAAAAAAAAAATACGTAGTTCCCTTATTAGGAGCACTTTTAACATCATATGTCTTTCCTTCACAACAATTAGCTCATAACAATTGCATTTCTCTGAATAATTATTTTCTAAATATGACTCTTTTTTGAACTCTAAGTTAAAGAAGCTCTATGAACTCAACACATTACTTATTTTCACTTATTATTGTACCCCCAGATGCAACGAAATATCTAGCAGGTGATTAATTAAGAAAATATCTAAACAAACATTTATAGAACTCTCCACATTAAATACACAGAATATACACTCTTATCAGTACCACATCACACCTACTCACAGGTTTAAATGAAATATTGGTTGGCCATTATTAAGCACAATTATTGGCATAAAAGAGGTTTTCAATACTCATTAAAAAAAAGAACAAAATATCTAGAAGGTGATTAATAAATATCTATTGAATATATATCTTCAGATTATTTTTAAAACCTGTCAATCAGAAAGAAAAACACTGAAGTGCCCATTATAAAAATGAACAAAAGACATAGACAGAAATAAAACAATAAAATTAATTGATAAATATATAAAAATGTAGTCTTTCAAATCACACATACAATAGATATGATGTGTATATGCAAAAACTAAGAAACTTCTATTTTACCTCAGTGTTAACAATGGCATTTCCAGGTGTTGCTGTTACAGATCTTTTTATTTTCTTTATTTACTTTTCCATATTTTCTCATGTGATTATGACAAGCTTCTATTAATGTTATTATTATTTTAAAAAAGAACTACTTTTGACTGCAAGGTAAAAAAAATGTTTCAAACTAACTTAAACAATAAGGATATTTATCATTTCACATAACCAGCCACTCAGAAATAAAGGAGATTCCTAGGCTGAAAAATTCATTAACTCAGTGTTGTCATCAGGAACTGAGGTTTTTTAAATCCCTCTGTGTCATCTTTCATCTGCTGGCTTTTTCTTTCTTCGGGTCCTCAGGGTCCAGGGTTGACAGCATCAGGTGAATCATTGTCCTTCTTTTTCACATCTTTTGAAAGAGATGGAGAAACCTCTCCTCCAATCATGGACTATAAGTGGGCAGACTTAGCTCAAATACCCACCTCTGCACAAGTAATGTCACCAAAGAAATGCCATGCATTTATTGGCTTAGATAAATCGGGCTCTGGTGGCTCAGTTAGTTTCCTCTCAATTACACTGGGGACATGCTTATTTGAACAAAATTGTAGTTTTGTAATGGAAAAGGTGAGAAATAGATAATAGATAGGCAACTAATAAGATCTGTATCATGCTTTATTGGCACACGTACGATTGTTTAAAAATAAAACAGAGAAGCAGGCAAAACATGGTCAAATAACTCTAACCAAGCACAGAAATAATGTCTCATGCACATTTTGACTTTTCATAATTTATATATTAAGGGAACACATGTAAATTTTATCTCAGCCCCAATGATAAATAGCAACTTTATGTCTTCCTAGATTAACAGACTCATTCTGAGTAAGGAAAAAGAATACATTTTAAAGTATACTGTTCTGCTCTTATGCTACACATTTAATTCAGCCCAGATATCTTTGCAGATCTATAAAAAAAAATGAAGTGGAATGCTGAAAGGAGCATCCATTTGGTTCAACAACATGGTGCAAATAACCTAATTAAATGTACCCAACCTACTTTCACAGCTGCATGTGATAACATTGATGCTTCTGCAAAGATTGTAAATTTGTGTCCACTCGTGTATTAGAGAATACACAAAGGACAGACTTTCTGATTTGACAAAATTAATACACTGCACAAGAAGCAGTATCTCCAGTATATTCACAGTGCTGCTGCCTATTAACACGTCAGGAATTGGGCCGTTAGAGGACCACAGAAGTCCAAGAAGTGTTCTTTGGAATTTTAGTGTACTGTAAAATTATGAATTTCCTTCATATTTAATGATATAGATTCCTAGAATATAGATCAGGTTGAAAGATATACATACAAATGGTTCTCTTTATAAAATTTGCATAGTTGCTTGTGTGGGTAGTTAAATTATTTGTACAATATAATAGTTCTGAATACTTTGTAACTGAAAAATTTGATAGCTAATATGAATAGTTTCCACCTTTTCCATTTATACATTTGGATTAAATGAAGGAATACTGTTCTCAAGTATAACTGAGATTCTAGTTGGTTCAATGTACCTTGGGTTTTCTTATAACTGATCTAAGAAGAAAGAAATATTACTTTTCACCCTCTTCTCAGGAGTTTCTCCATGCAAACTTTGATTCTCAACGGATTGCTCAAGGAAACTGTAAATTACAACAAACCCCTAGATTTGGATATGCTCTCAGGGCACCTAACCCTCTCAAGGTCTTTGAAGTTGCAGATAGACACATTCTGACACTGTTTCTACTTCAAGATTCAGCAGTAAGCAGAAGAAAAGATGTGTTCATTTGTGTGGACACATAGTTCAATAGGGATTTTACTTCTTGGGTATCATTTGAGCACTGGTTTTTATTTGCTCCAGCCAATCCAATAATGAAAGTAGAAAACCAGCAACCATGTGCCTCTTCTTAGATTGCCGAGAAAAGTTTCTTTCCACATAGGAGTTATTGCAAGAGGAGTGAAAGGAAAAAAGCAAAATGCTTTGTTTGATCTTTGTTTTGGAGTGAACTGACTTTCTATTCATATTACAAAAGCAGAGGTAAACACAGAAAACTACAAATACATACATCCATAATCTCCACATAACTTTAATAAATTCAGTCAAAGAATAAAAAGATCCTAAGTTCCAGGAATGTGTCTTAGTATATTACATATGATGCTTTAATGAACATTTTTATAAATATTCTGATGAAAGAGTTAATATAGCATATGACGTATTTGAGGCACAAGGTTATTGTCAGTAAAGTGACTATTTGTCATTCCCTCATATAATTTCAGTCCTTTTCAAACAGTTTCCACTGTCCTTATAAAGTCATAAGTCAAAGAACCTTATTCAAGTACAATTAAGCACAGAAAAGTTAAGTCATAAAATGAATTGATCCAAAAATACTAATAGATGGTGTTACAGTGCCTAATTTAAAGTAAGCAGTATTTCTTACAAAGCAGAATTCTATAGAGAATCAAAGGGAGCTTACAATATGAATCCCCTTTCAATAATTGCACATGTCACTGTTAGTAAACAAGGCACTCATAAACGAATCACAATGAACAGTGATGTTTGTCAGTATTACATTACATGCAAAATAGCTGATTTCAAGTATAGATATAGAAATCTACAATGTGGGAAAAATTGGAAAATTCTTTTCTGAAAGAGGCAGAATTATAGAGGACTAACAGCTATGGTAACGGATTATTAGAAACATACTACAACCTGTAATATAGAACATATAGCCACTCAAAATAGAAGATTACATTTCCTCCTTTTCAGCAAGATGTGGTCTTATGATTAAGTTTTGGCCAATCAAATGTCAGATGAACTTGAAAATTATGGAACTTCTATGAAGGTTGCTTCATAAGACATACTTTTTCTGGAAGAGAAATGGTTTTTCTCTTTTTTTCCCCCTCTTTGGGACTGAAAATTAAATATTATGACACTAAGATGGCCATCATTCTGGAAAAAGAATCAGTGATGACTTCTTTTGTATAAGATAGTAATCAACTTCTATCTTGTTTACCTTAAAAAAAAACCACCATTAAAAAATTGCAGCTAAACTTACAGCAACAAATGTAGTAGAGAAGACAGGGAAGGTAAGAATTCCTGCCTGGGACTAAAATAAATTGTTTTCTTTGAAGTGGTTGCCTTGGGAAGAATATGAAAGAGGCTACATCTACTATCAGAGATCCCACCATAGAGAAGAAAAATATGCTGAGCAAGAATATTGTTTCTTTTCTTGATATCTTTTCCTAAGATAATCTTGAAGGTGCAATAAATTTGATTTACTTGGGTTCTTTTGCAATGGTAAGACAGAGGCTACTTTTACATACATCAGTTTTGCTATGAAACAGAGGTCAGCTGAGCTTAAAGAAGTTTCATTGTTATATATTTTGTCCCAAATTATTCTGAAAGCTCAGGAAATAGCTTTGAATTAAATTTTACTTAATAAGTATGATAAAAGCATAGAGGCGAAAAACAATATATTCAAAGTAGCTCACCAACGGAAATGACAAGGCAGGAATTTTTAAGAGCTGAATAAAGAAAAGACATATTAGAAAACAACTTGTATCATCTTTCACTAATTTATACAATATAATATATCTTATGGAATCTTAAGCAAACAACAAAACAAAAGAATTTGAAGATTTTTAAAAATTTGGTTTTTGGAATAAATGTTCCTTTATTTGGAATACATGTTTAAGAACCACCACTACTAAATTATGTTTTCAATGTTCAAAAGTGTTCTTCACTTTTGAAAGTAAAGTCTTCAAAGTAATGACTACATTGAAATAAACTTACTATGTGTATAACTTCAGAAATTATGATGTTTTCCTGTTTTGCTTTGCCTTTATTCCATTATATAGCTATATTATATATGTAAATACTGTAAATACATATTTGCAAATTTTTTGTAATAGAAGGAAATAAACTATATACTTATAAATATATAAACAAACAAAATTTTATACTCTTCAAATGGACAGGAATATAAATTTCAAAAGCACTGATAAAAAAACAGAAAAGAATTAGATAAATTACAGACACAGTTTTCCTCCCATACCTTTTATAATTTTTCTATTTGCATGTTGGAAAGAGAAAATACAGAAACATTTTTAAGGATTATCTTACAGTCCTTTCCAAATACCATTTGCCTTCTTGCCTAGATTAAAGCTACATTTCAAAATTAATGCAGCCCCTTGCTTAGATTTAATTTGGACACTTTCAATCTTTAAGGAGCTTTTCTAGACACTGGCTTAAGAGTCAGACATTTTAGACAAACAGTTGAGTCCTGTTGGGAAAAAAAGTTGGCAGGAAGGATCCTTCCCCCTAGAGTTTTAGGTATGAGGGGCTATCAGTGTCGAATCTAATTCTTCTCAGGGTTTACCACGATTGATGGAGTTAAAGCCAACAAGTCCATAACATATCTCATCATTATAGCTCTCCCACTGCGGGGTCGATTGGTGCACCTGTCTGTGTCTGACCTAATCTACTTGAAGAATAGAGCTGCCTCTAGCCCCAAATGTAGGTTCACCTATCATTTAGATGAAGCACAGATTTGTTATAAAATTAATGAAGAAACCAATACAACCAATTTAAATATGATACAGGCAAAAGAAAAACTGATCTACATGAATGATAATATGGGTGTGTACTTAAACATAAGATAAATTGTCATAAGTATATATTAACCATAACTACAGGAAGAAAGACTTAGATGTAATAGTACATTGTGGAGAGGTAAAGAACACATACTGAGAAAAACTGCAGCCCTGATGGCTGCAGAGTCCAAGTGTTAGCAAATTATAGCCTAAGAAGTTCATGGAGATCATTTTATGTAGCATCAAATAAGAATGATAATCACAAATCTCATTCTGTGTTCCTGGTGCTATGCTGCTTCTGACACAGTGATCCCTTTGAGAGAGAACTGTATTGAGAGGAGTATGCTGATGTCAGTTAATGAGTATAGCTACAGAGGTCATTTTCTTTTAGCAGGGGAATAATTGCCTATGAAGATTATATCTTAAAATGTTGAGATAAGTCAAAGTATAGCAAGTGCAAGCACAAACATGAGTGCATGCATGTGTGTCTGTGTGTATGTGTAATGTGTGGAAAACTACAAAATTAGTCATTTTTCTCAAGACCTGGCAGCATGTAATTATCAGTGGCAAATATGTATAGACATAAGTATTTTACTGTTAAGTATGAGTTCTAAAATTATAACACATTTTCAGACTAAAAATCTAGAATTAACATGATTCTTACAATTGTTTTCTTTTTTTGGCTTGGAATCTTGATTTTAACATGAACAATTAATCAACGTAACTTAACATGGTCAATTGGCTTTCCATCCCAAAGGCCATTATATAGGATGGCAGTATGTTTCCTCGTAGAGATTGTGCCAGTTACACTGTGGAGCAGATGGCAAGTCAACTGGGTTTAGGTGGGTAGTCCAGATTATGCCATATTAAGTGACATCTTCCAGCAGGATGTCAATTTCATTAGACACTGGTGCCACCTTGACACACCAGGAAACTATCTGCTGCTTTCCATCAGACCTGTTGCCACAAGAAAATAGAGAACACACAAAAATAGTGGATTCGGGCAGTCACAGGAATATTCTGACAGTGTACTCCTAGAGATTTATTACAAAAAGACTCCAGGCTCCCGGTGAATTTCTGCCCTTTAACTGTCCAGGGGATTGAGTATAATTTCATTCCACACTCTAGAAGAACTATTGGTTTAGCATACTAGAATGTATCTTCTCTATATCTCAGACATACAACCCACAACTTTTGTCTCATTGATAAAACAGATAGTGATACTGTATTTCCTTTATCCCATGAAGTATATTTGCCTAGAATAATTAATAATCAGCACTTCACAGTAGAAAGATTTTTAAAAGTATAAAATTCCTTGTCAGTATTATATTCTTCCAAAATGAAAACATATCTGATGCCCTATTTAGTTTAAACTCAGGCTAGGTTTGACCTGAATTCCTATAGTCTTAACATTAGCTTGAAGCAGAAATCATTTCCTCTTATTCTTTCTTACAGCTCTGACTTTTATTTGACTTTAGCTGAGAACTTCCATTTTTATACCAAAACATGAACCCTCACTGGTATTCAATTCCCCTGAATTGAAATAGTGCCTCAGCCAACAGTTTCAGTAGGTATCATGTAACTGGCACAGCCATGGCAGAAACAACACTGTGTTCTGCCAACATTCCATTTCATCTTTCCTGGCCAGCTTGATTATTGTGCATATGTTTATGGGCATGAATCTTCTTACGTAAAGATTACTATACAAAACAGAGGTCTCTGCCTCTGAAATAAGGACTAAAGCTTTGAATAGGATGTCTCTGATAGCAAAAATTGTAGCTAGGCAATTTACATTCTAGAGCATTAGTGCCTGCCTTTCTGCCAGATTGTAATCAACTTTAAAATGGTCTGTTTTACTAGCTGAAAGAAATATGCAGATTTCCTTTCATCAGTATCTTTTAAAATTATTTGAATGCTTAGCTATTTCTTTATTTCTTAAATAAAATAGAAGTTTCCTTGCTGCCTTTGCTTAATTTTTGTGGTGTATTTAAGGAGTGATTGTGACCTTTCAACTTCAGTCTAGCGTGCCCGAGTTCATATTATGAATCATCAACGTTTTTAGTAAGAGAAGAACCAAGCATTTTCCACTGGCATCTTTCCCTTTGGGTTTATCTTTAAAGTCCATGTCATATACACCTAACTGTCATGAGGAGCCGCCAATAAATGTTGTTTAAAGTTGAGTTTTGTAGAGTCTTGGGTTGTGGCTGGGGCAGATAACACGTAGTGATAAGCAAAATTTCAGCAGAACTGTATCTCACCCAAGATTGCCATGTGAACTCAGATAGCATGTTCCATGTGTTTGCGATTTGGAAACATTTCACTCAAATTGGTCTCTCTTTATGAACACGGGAGAGTAAAGCATCCGCCTCCCAAAAAGATGGTCATTTTGGTTTCTGTGTTTTCTGACACACCTTCTTTTTACCCTCTACCCCCAACTCAAGACTCAAAGTCAATTTGTTTCTCTGTTTCTTTTTTTGGTTAAGGGAAATTTAAGGAAACTACTCAAGGCAGACAGATGCAGACACTGTATCAGGTACTATGTCTATATGTTCTTATTTCATTCTCACACCATTTAAAATAGGTATTGATAGCTCAGATTTATAGAAAACAGAAGCAAAGAGAGTTTAGGTAACTCTTCAAGACACAAACAAATAAGAGCCAAGAACCAAGATTTGAACCCAGGTCTAAATGACTTCGGAACTCATGCTTTTTTCTACCATCAATAATGGCAACAACAACACAAAAATTCAACTTTTGATGTCATCTCTAATTGATTGGCACTGGCTTCTAGGAAGTCTGTCTTTAAAAAGATTCTGAAGTCAAGTTAAGGTATAAGAGGGGAAGCTACTAGGATCTGTTAGTGACACCTGAGCAAGTTGGAAAAGGAACTTTTGGGTGCTGTGTTTCTTACATGAAACCATTTGCTCTCCCAATACGAAGTCTCTTCTCTATTGGAAAACAGGGTTTTATATTTCTCCATGCTGCCAGTCACAAATTAAGTGACCTTATAGTATAGTCTACTATAATGCTTGCTTTAAAAACACAAGTTTGTTCCAAGAAGATTGCTATGTTAATAAACAATGTGAGCATAATATAAATTTCATATTTGCTCATGCGTAATTTCATCAGTGAAGAAAAGCCAGGTGATAGCAAAAAGTTGCACTCTGCTGGACCAGGCCACAAAATCTTATACAAAATGCACACAGTGCCAGGTACTGTGTCTCACACCTATAATCCTAGCACTTTGAAAGCCAAGGCAGGAGGTTCACTTAGGTCCAGGAGTACAAGACAAGCCCAGGATACATAGCGAGGCCCCATATTTACAAAAAAAAAAAAAATACAAAATTTACCCATGTGTGGTGGTGTGCACTTTTATTCCCAGATATTCAGGAGACTAAGGTGAGAGCCTGGGAAGTTGAGGCTGCAGTGAGCTAAGGTAGCACCACTGCATTCCAGCCTGGGTGAAAGAGTGAGACTGTCTCAAAAAGTAAAAAAATAAAAAATAAAATGCACAAATGTGCACAATCTCAAATATTGACCCATTATCTCAATTCATCAAGTGTGTTAGGAGCCACACCTGTCTGTATCTGGCATTAGAAATTTCCAACTTACTTCAAATGCCCTCCCTTCACCACTTCACAATAATTCCTAAGCTACATTGCTTCCAAACCCTATTTCCAAGTAAACTTCAGATCTACCAACACAAAGTGCCATATTTAACTATTTATTTATCATTAAAAATCTGTAAACTATGCCACCATTTTTATTAGATTCCTATACATTTTTGAGTGTATCACTGAAGAGGATTTTAAGTGTTTTGCCTCTAATCTCATTTTTCCTATAAGCACTGAGATCTTGATTATGTGAATTTTCACAGTGGTTTTCAGGAATGCATATGTCTCAGTATAAAAGGATTTACTGCTAAGTGCTAAGATAAGACTTTGATAAACCTGCTTTTAAAAATACACTTGGAAAGAATGCAATTGATCCAGCAGCAAACCAAGGGTGGGGCAGCAAGAGCAATCATCCTGAGGTACAGACAATAAAGGAAAACACATCAACCTGCTTTTTATGATCACCACGCACCAGCGACTATAAAGAATGTTAGGGGTAAATTACTCCTCCATGAAAAAAAACTTCTGGTAATCTAAATTTTAAAGAATTGCTGCAGCTACTGTTGAGTTTTACTAATCTACAAATAAGATTAAAATAAGCACATTTTTATTGCTTATCCTTTAATAAATATTACTTTCTATATCAAAGTGATTTCAGGCAAATTCCATTTATACAATTGCCACTGGTACTTGTGAACTCAACTATACATATTCATGTCAGGTATAAATTCACATAGTAGTTCAGGATTTTTCAAGCTCACTTTTGGTGCTGTTTGCTTCTCCAATACCTGTGAAAACACCTGTGTTTAATTAGACTAGAAACATATATATATATTATTCTTATATATATTAATATTATTATATAATAACATTATCAATAATATTATTATAAATTAATATATATGTTATTACTATATATTAATATATTCAGTTTGTTAGATTAGAAATAAACTAATAAAACAGTGATTTCATAAAGAAATAGAAATTAATTTTTTTCAGTTCTGTGTGTTTGTGAATTCAGTGTAGAGCATTGAGATGAAGAACAAATTATAAAACATAATAATTGTAATTGGTATGGTAGGCAGAATAATGACCCAACACAAAATGTCCATGCCCCAATCCCTGAAATGTGTGAAAATGTCACTTTACAGAGTCAAAAAAGAAAAAAAAAAAGGACTTTGAAGATGTGCTTAAATTAAGAATCTTGTGATGGAAAGGTTGCCTGGGGTGCCCGGTATAATAACAAGGGTCTCTGTACGTGAAAAAAAAAAAAAAAAAAGAAGTCAAGACAGTGAGAGGAAAGGAGCTGTAACAAGGAAAGCAAAGGCTGGAGTGATGTAATTGCTGGATTTGAAGAAGGAAGGAGCACAGCCTCTACGAAGCAGGAAAAGATAAGGAAGGGGATTCTCCTCTGGAGGCTTCAGATAAAACACAGCCCAGCCCAGCAGCTTGGTTTTAGCTTCATGAAACCCACTTTGCACTTCTGGGGTCCACAAGGATAAGGTAATACATTTGTGTTGTTTTCGTTTGTTAAGGGTGTGGTAACTTGTTACAGCAGCAACAGGAAACTAATACAATTGGTTAAGTGTAGTTTTTGTTCACCCACAAAATATTTTAATAAGTTTAAATATCTTTACAATTGCAAGTAATTCTCTTTCCAAATTGGTTTATTAAGACCTAATCGACAGAATGATTATTACTAAATGTAACATGTTATCACTTAAAATAATTATTGTCACCAACAAGAGAAGGGTGTAAAAAGAAAATGTCAAGTATGCTCGGTACTTCACAGCACTGGTGCTAATGTTCCAGAATTCTGTTGGCCTTAAATAAAGGCACACCTGAGCTCTTCCCTATTCCATCATGTGTGTATACTATCTTCTCTGATTTATAAATTTCTCACCTTTGCTCTCTCCAGTATCTTCTCCATTTAGAACTAACTGGGTTAAAGATAATTTTTAAAAAATTTGTATCAATACATTCATACTACAGAAAAAAAAGGAAAAAAGATAAAGTGCTTCCATAACTTGAACAGTCACTATCATTTCTTTGAGGGCAGAGACCAGGCTTTACTCATGCTTCCTACCAGCATCTCAAACAGTGTCTGTCATCAAATACAACAATCTATGAGGCTTGATTAATAAATGAACAATAAAGAGAGAAGTTCTACATTTTTAATGTCTCTGTTCCCCAGATATCTCCTATACAACTCCAAGGTGTCTTTTAATATTCTGCTTCAAAGATAGATGTTTACCAAAATCTTCCTAGGTACCCTCTGCCCAGATCTAAGTTATTTCTTTGCCAAATTCTGACAGCCTATTTGTACCACCATATAGCTCTTAATATGGTCTGTAACATAGTAAAATAGTTATAAATAATTCTATTTATTTTCTCTACTAAATTATAAGGTCTTTTTTTTTTTGAGACAGAGTTTCACTCTTGTTGCCCAGGCTGGAGTGCAATGGCATGATCTTGGTTCACTGGAATCTCTGCCTCCCGGGTTCCAGTGATTCTCCTACCTCACCTTCTCAAGTAGCTGAGACTACAGGCATGTGTCACCATGCCCAGCTGATTTTTGTAGTTTTAGTACATACAGGGTTTCACCATGCTGGCCAGGCTGGTTTTGAACTCCTGACCTCAGGTGATCTGCCTGCCTTGGCCTCCCAAAGTGCTGGGATTACAGGCACAAGCCACTGTGCCAGGCCTAAAGGAAAACCTCTAAATTGCTAAGGGTATGCAGTTTATTCAGACCTGTAGTCACAACAGAACTTATAGGATAATTTGCATGTGTTACATAATCAATAATATCGCTCAATTCAAGTTGAAATTGCCACATCATCGAAACCAACTTCGTTTCTATTCAATCATGTTCTAAAGGTATAAACACCTTTACAGATACTTTCAAACCCATGCATGTAAAATCATACCTTCTCTCATTACCTGTACTTGTTTTTATTAACATAGTCTGTCAGATGAAAAAAATTCCCTCAGGGAATTCATTGTTTGAGATTTCAATATATGTTATATGCATTTGTCCATGGCCCAGGATATAAATCAGTTATTTTTTCTTTTTTTAATCAAAACTGAACACTTTTAAGTTATGTCTTTTTAATGTACATTTATTTTCAAAACATTTTAATCTCTGGAAATGCTCATTGGGCCCCTCCTCATGTTGCATTACTGCATGTCATATTCTTACTTCATTTATATAAGTGGCCTATTAAGATTATGGAGACAAAATGTAAAGACTTTCACAAAAGGTTTGATGTAAAACCGCCACTGTAATTTAAAAGAGTACATTTCCCACAGTCTTTCTGGAAAACAAAAATATTCAGGGTGTCAACCTTATTTCTCCATATACAAAGGAGGCAGACAGCTGGAAATTCATGCTATCGAACAGTCTACATTTTCTCTTGCTTTCCAGGCACCCCAAGCTCTAAGCCAGTGCACTACTACCTGTTTGTGGCACTAACCTAGTTACATCAAAGGCCCCCAGAGAACTGGCAGCTTTCTGAAGCCTGATGAAAAAACATTCACAGAACAATTGTTACGAATAATAGGATCTGGCTCTGGCTGTCTAGCATTTCTGCCATCGATAACTCATACAGCGGAATTTCAGATAAACCAAGTCCAAACTGTCATGCAACAAGTAAGTGCTAAATTTATATGAAATAGTGGGGTTTTTAAGGCTAACATAAAAAGAACATTTGAGGGAAATAAATTTGATTGGAGGATACTGAGGAGAAGATTAATGCTTCTCTGAGATGAGGCTATTCTGTGAAGTATGAATATTCAGTAAAATGCAGAAAACATGTCATTAACAAATATAAAACCCATACATATATTTTGTCACAAAATTCAAAATTTATTTTAAATACAAATGGTGGTTAAGGGTATGTTTTCATAAATGGTAAGATTTCAAATATCTCAGATGACATTTGCAAAATTTTTTTTCTGAAAAATATGTGATGACATTTTGGTTTTTTTTATTTTTAATTTTTTATTCCATTTTAGGTTTTGGGGTACATGAGCAGAGCATGCAAGACAGTTGCGTAGGTACACACATGGCATTGTGTTTTGCTTCCTTTCTCCCCTTCACCCACATTTGGCATTTCTCCGCAGGCTATCCCTCCCCACTTCCCCCTCCCACTGGCCCTCCCCTTTTCCCCCCAATAGACCCCAGTGTTTAGTACTGCCCTCCCTGTGTCCATGTGTTCTCATTTTTCATCACCCGCCTATGAGTGAAATTATGCGGTGTTTCATTTTCTGTTGTGTGTCAGTTTGTTGAGGATGATGTTCTCCAGATTCATCCATGTCCCTACAAACGACACAAACTCATCATTTCTGATTGCTGCATAATATTCCATGGTGTATATGTGCCACATTTTTCCAATCCAGTCTATTATCAATGGGCATTTGGGTTGATTCCAGGTCTTTGCTATTGTAAACAGTGCTGCAATGAACATTCGTGTACATGTGTCCTTATAGTAGAATGATTTATAGTCCTTTGGATATATACCCAGTAATGGGATTGCTGGGTCAAATGGAATTTCTATTTCTAAGGCCTTGAGGAATCGCCACACTGTCTTCCACAATGGTTGGACTAATTTACACTCCCACCAACAGTGTAAAAGTGTTCCTTTTTCTCCACATCCTCTCCAGCATCTGTTGTCTCCAGATTTTTAAATGATCACCATTCTAGGCGTGAGATGGTATCTCAATGTGGTTTTGATTTGCATCTCTCTGATGACCAGTGATGATGAGCATTTTTTCATATGACTGTTGGCCTCATATATGTCTTCTTTCGTAAAGTGTCTGTTCATATCCTTTGCCCACTTTTGAATGGGCTTGTTTGTTTTTCTCTTGTAAATCTGTTTGAGTTCTTTGTAAATTCTGGATATCAGCCCTTTGTCAGATGGGTAAACTGCAAACATTTTTTCCCATTCTGTTGGTTGCTGATCCACTCTAGTGACTGATTCTTTTGCCGTGCAGAAGCTGTGGAGTTTGATTAGGTCCCATTTGTCTATTTTGGCTTTTGTTGCCAATGCTTTTGGTGTTTTGTTCATGAAGTCCTTGCCTACTCCTATGTCCTGGATAGTTTTGCCTAGATTTCCTTCTAGGGTTTTTATGGTGCCAGGTCTTATGTTTAAGTCTTTAATCCATCTGGAGTTAATTTTAGTGTAAGGTGTCAGGAAGGGGTCCAGTTTCTGCTTTCTGCACATGGCTAGCCAGTTTTCAATTGTGAATGGCAGTTCGTTCTTGATTTGGCTTTCTTTAAGTCTGTTATTGGTGTAGACGAATGCTTGTGATTTTTGCACATGGATTTTATATCCTGAGACTTTGCTGACGTTGCTTATCAGTTTCAGGAGTTTTTGGGCTGAGGCAATGGGGTCTTCTAGGTATACTATCATGTCATCTGCAAATAGAGACAATTTGGCTTCCACCTTTCCTATTCGAATACCCTTTATTTCTTTTTCTTGCCTGATTGCTCCGGCTAGAACTTCCAGTACTATATTGAATAGGAGTGGTGAAAGAGGGCATCCTTGTCTAGTGCCGGATTTCAAAGGGAATGCTTCCAGTTTTTGCCCATTCAGTATGATATCGGCTGTTGGTTTGTCATAAATAGCTTTTATTACTTTGAGATATGTTCCATCGATACCGAATTTGAGGGTTTTTTGCATAAAGGGCTGTTGAATTTTGTCAAACGCCTTCTCTGCATCAATTGAGATAATCATGTGGTTTTTGTTTTTGCTTCTGTTTATGTGGTGAATTAAGTTTATAGACTTGCGTATGTTGAACCAGCCTTGCATCCCCGGGATGAATCCTACTTGATCATGATGGATAAGTTTTTTGATTTGCTGTTGCAATCGGCTTGCCAATATTTTATTGAAGATTTTTGCATCTATGTTCATCATGGATATTGGCCGGAAGTTTTCTTTTCTTCTTGGGTCTCTGCCGTTTTCTGGTATCAGGATGATGTTGGTCTCATAAAATGATTTGGGAAGGATTCCCTCTTTTTGGACTATTTGGAATAGTTTCAGAAGGAATGGTTCCAGCTCCTCGTTGTGTGCCTGGTAGAATTCGGCTGTGAACCCGTCTGGACCTGGGCTTTTTTTTGTGTGGTAGGCTCTTAATTGCTGCCTCGACTTCTGACCTTGTTATTGGTCTATTCATAGTTTCAGCTTCCTCCTGGTTTAGGCTTGGGAGGACACAGGAGTCCAGGAATTTATCCATTTCTTCCAGGTTTACTAGTTGTTTGTAATATTCTCTGATAATGGTTTGAATTTCTGTGGAATCTGTGGTGATTTCCCCTTTATCATTTTTTATTGCATCTATTTGGTTGTTCTCTCTTTTATTTTTAATCAATCTGGCTAGTGGTCTGTCTATTTTGTTGATCTTTTCAACAAACCAGCTCCTGGATTTATTGATTTTTTGAAGGGTTTCTCGTGTCTCAATCTCATTCAGTTCAGCTCTGATCTTAGTTATTTCTTGTCTTCTGCTGGGTTTTGAGTTTTTTTGATCTTCCTCCTCTAGCTCTTTCAATTTTGATGATAGGGTGTCAATTTTGGATCTCTCCATTCTCCTCATTTGGGCACTATTGCTATATACTTTCCTCTAGAGACTGCTTTAAATGTGTCCCAGAGATTCTGGCATGTTGTGTCTTCGTTCTCATTGGTTTCGAAGAACTTCTTTATTTCTGCCTTCATTTCATTGTTTATCCAGTCAACATTCAGGAGCCAGTTGTTCAGTTTCCATGATGCTGTGCGGTTCTGGGTTGGTTTCTGAATTCTGAGTTCTAACTTGATTGCACTGTGGTCTGAGAGGCTGTTTGCTATGATTTCAGTTGTTTTGCATTTGCTGACCATTGCTTTACTTCCAATTATGTGGTCAATTTTAGAGTAGGTGTGATGTGGTGCTGAGAAGAATGTATATTCTGTGGATTTGGGGTGGAGAGCTCTGTAAATGTCTATCAGGTTTGCTTGCTCCAGGTCTGAGTTCAAGCACTGGATATCCTTGTTGATTTTCTGTCTGGTTGATCTGTCTAATACTGACAGTGGAGTGTTAAACTCTCCCACTATTATTGTGTGGGAGTCTAAGTCTCTTTGTAAGTCATTAAAAACTTGCCTTATGTATCTGGGTGCTCCTGCATTGGGCCCATATATGTTTAGAATCATTAGCTCTTCTTGTTGTATTGATTCTTTTACCATTATGTAATGGCCTTCTTTGTATCTTTTGATCTTTGTTGCTTTAAAGTCTATTTTATCAGAGATGAGAATTGCAACTCCTGCTTTTTTTTTTTTTGCTCTCCATTTGCTTGGTAAATCTTCCTCCATCCCTTTATTTTGAGCCTTTGTGTATCCTTGCATGTGAGATGGGTTTCCTGGATACAGCACCCTGATGGGTTTTGGATTTTTATCCAATTTGCCAGTCTGTGTCTTTTTATTGGTGCATTTAGTCCATTTACATTTAGGGTTAATATTGTTATGTGTGAATTTGATACTGCCATTTTGATGCTAAGTTGCTGTTTTGCCTGTTAGTTGTTGTAGATTCTTCATTATGTTGATGCTCTTTAGCATTTAGTGTGATTTTGGAATGGCTGGTGCTGGTTGTTCCTTTCTATGTGTAGTGCCTCTTTTAGGAGATCTTGTAAAGCAGGCCTGGTGGTGACAAAATCTCTGAGTACTTGCTTGTTTGCTAATGATTTTATTTTTCCTTCACTTATGAAGCTCCGTTTGGCTGGATATGAAATTCTGGGTTGAATGTTCTTTTCTTTTTTATTTATTTTTTTATTTTTTTATTTTGATTTTTTTGTTTAATTGCATTTTAGGTTTTAGGGTACATGAGCAGAGCATGCAAGACAGTTGCGTAGGTACACACATGGCAGTGTTTTGCTTCCTTTCTCCTCTTCACCCACATTTGGCATTTCTCCCCAGGTTATCCCTCCCTACCTCCCCCTCCCACTGGCCCTCCCCTTTTCCCCCCAATAGACCCCAGTGTTTAGTACTCCCCTCCCTGTGTCCATGTGTTCTCATTTTTCATCACCTGCCTATGAGTGAGAATATGCGGTGTTTCATTTTCTGTTCTTGTGTCAGTTTGCTGAGGATGATGTTCTCCAGATTCATCTATGTCCCTACAAACGACCCCTTCCTGACACTTTACACTAAAATTAACTCCTGATGGATTAAAGACTTAAACACAAGACCTGGGATGATAAAAACCCTAGAAGGAAATCTAGGCAAAACTATCCAGGACATAGGAGTAGGCAAGGACTTCATGAACAAAACACCAAAAGCATTGGCAACAAAAGTCAAAATAGACAAATGGGACCTAATGAAAGTTCTTTTCTTTAAGAATATTGAATATTGGCCCCCACTCTCTTCTGGCTTGTAGTGTTTCTGCCGAGAGATCTGCTCTGAATTTGATGGGCTTCCCTTTGTGGGTTGCCCGACCTTTCTTCTGGCTGCCCTTAGTATTTTCTCCTTTATTTCAACCTTGTTGAATCTGACGATTATGTGCCTTGGGGTTGCTCTTCTTGCAGAATATCTTTGTGGTGTTCTCTGCATTTTCTGTCTTTGAGTGTTGGCCTGTCTTGCTGGGTGGGGGAAATTTTCCTGGATGATGTCCTGAAGAGTATTTTCCAGCTTGGATTCATTCTCTTCGTCCCCTTCTGGTACACCTATCAAACATTGGTTAGGTCTTTTCACATAGTCCCACATTTCTTGGAGACTGTTCATTCCTTTTTGTGCTTTTTTCTCTGATCTTGGTTTCTCGTTTTATTTCATTGAGTTGATCTTTGACTTCAGATATTCTTTCTTCTGCTTGGTCAATTCGGCTGTTGAATCTTGTGCATGCTTCGTGAAGTTCTCGTATTGTGTTTTTCAGCTCCTTTAATTCATTCATATTCCTCTCTAAGTTATCCATTCTTGTTATCGTTTCCTCAAATCTTTTTTCATATCTTTTTTCAAGGTTCTTAGTTTCTTTGCATTGATTTAAATACATGTTCGTTTAGCTCACAAAAGTTTCTCATTATCCACCTTCTGAAGTCTAATTCCATCATTTCATCACAGTCATTCTCCGTCCAGCTTTGTTCCCTTGCTGGAGAGGAGTTTTGGTCCTTTCTAGGAGGCAAGCTGTTCTGGTTTCGGGTGTTTTCCTCTTTTTTGCGCTGGTTTCTTCCCATCTTTGTGGATTTATCCACTTGTCATCTGCGTAGTTGCTGACTTTTCGATTGGGTCTCTGAGTGGACACCCAGATTGTTGGTGATGAAGTATTTCTGTTACTTGGTTTTCCTTCTACCAGTCTAGCCCCTTCGCTCTATGACTGCTGAGGTCCACTCCAGGCCCTGCTTGTCTGGGGTGCACCTATAGCAGCTGCGGAAAAGCAAGGGATGCTACCAGTTTCTTTTTCTGCTATCTGTCCCAGAATGATGCCTGCCAAATGTCAGTCTTTTGGATATAGAGGGGTCAGGGAGCTGCTTGAGGTGACAGTCTGTAC
This sequence comes from Callithrix jacchus, assembly GCF_049354715.1. Lineage (NCBI taxonomy): Eukaryota > Metazoa > Chordata > Mammalia > Primates > Cebidae > Callithrix > Callithrix jacchus. The sequence goes on along the minus strand of NC_133504.1, from coordinate 100,264,761 downwards.
TTTGTAGGAGCTCAATTGCTGAGCTGTGAGCTCTGTTGTTCATTCAGGGCTGATAGGCTGAAAAAAAACCTTTTTTTCTCAGATGCTTTGTCTGGGGGTGGGGGGTTGAGGCTTTCCTTGTGAGTGTACGCCTCGCTGTCCTGCCCAGCTAGGAGGCAGTCAATTCACTATTTGCCTGCCGAGGCTCCGCCCTGCTGTTGTGAGGTTCGCCCTGTTGCTGCAGGCTCTGCTCTTCTGCTGTGGTTTCTGCCCAGTTGCCACAGGCTACGCCCTGCAGCGGAGTCTCTCTGTTGTACCGGGTTGCTTCAGCAACAGCAGGCTACGTCAGCAATGGGCGTGTACCTCAGTGGGGGCTGATTGCCTCGGTAATGGCAGACGCCCCTCCCCCACGGAGCTGCGCTTTAAGAAAACCTCCTCACCGGGAGGGTTTGGAATCGCCGTTTTGTTTGTTGCACTTTGCTAGCCCAAACGCTTTGTCCCTGGGATTTCCTGGGCTGGCTCACTGCCCAAGTCCCATTCAGTCTCAAGTTTAGCCCTCCCAGGTCTCAGTTTGCTGGTTCAACAGGGCACCTGTAACAGTGCGCTTTTGTATGGAGTGCTGTGGAGCGCCTCTGCACTCCGGCGCAGGCCAGAGCCGCACCGGCTGCCGGCTACACCAGCCGAGACCTCTGCCTGGTGTCCCGCATCTCTTTTATACCGGGGAATTTCCCCATTCTGTGGGCAACTAAGATCCGTCTGGAAATGCGTCCCTGACTCACCCTCTCTGCGCATCCAGCAAGAGCTTCAATCCTGGGTTGTTCTCACAGCGCCATCTTCGTGATGACATTTTGACACTTGAATTGTCCATAAAAAAACATAGCTCCCCACTGCTTTCTAGTAGTCCAAATGAGAAGAGATGTAGTAACTCCAAGACATGATGGAGAGAGTATGCTTTTTAAATATAGGTGGTGGTATGTGAAAGGTGTTCAACATCATTTATCATCAAAGACATGCAAATCAAAACTACAATGAGATATCACCACATCCCAGTGAAATGGCTTGTATCCTAAAGACAGGCAATAAAAAGTGCTGGCAAGGATGTGGAGAAAAGGGAACCCTCAGACACTGTTGGTGGGAAGATAAATTAGTACAACCATTACGGAGAACAATTTGGAGGTTCCACAACTAAAAATTGAGGTATCAGATGATCCAGCAATCCCACTGCAGGGTATATACACAAAAGAAAGAAAATCAGTATATCAAAAAGATATCTGCAGTCCTGTGCTTGTTGCAACACTGTTTTCAATGGCTAATATTTGCAAGCAACCTAAGGGCCATCAATAGATGAATGGATAAAGGAAGTGTGCTTCATATACACAATTGAGTACTATTCAGCCATAAAAAAAAAATGAGATCCAGTCATTTGCAACAGCGTAAATGGAAATGGAGATCATTACATTAAGAAAAATAAGCCAGACACAGAAAGACAAATATTGCATGTTTGCACTTATTTGTAGGATCTAATAATCAAAACAGTTGAACATGTAGACATAAAGAGTGGAAGAATGGTACCAAGGCTGGGAAGGGCAGTGGGGGTCTGGTGCCGGGGAGGTAGAGATGGTTAATGGGCACAAAAGAATAGTTTATAAGAATAACTAAGGCCTATTATTTGACAGCACAACAAGACTACTAGAGTCAATAATAATTGTACATTTTAGAATGACTAAAAGACTATAATTAGATTGTTTACAACTCAAAGGATAAATGCTAGAGATGATAGATACCCCATTCTCCATGATGTGCTTATTTCACATTGCAGACATGTATTAAAATATCTCATATGCCCCATAAATATATACACTTACTATGTACCAACAAAAATTCAAAATAAAAATAAAAATAAAAAATATATGTTGTGCTATGCTGGATTTCAAGTATTAATGCTGTAAATATTAAGGAAATTTTATAAACCATTGGTAGTTTGAAACTGACCATGGTGGAGGTATTTACACCTTAGAAATTAGCAAGCTCTAAATAAGGATGTCTGTTTCCACCTCCCCCTGATTGGTTTGTAAGCACAACATAAAACTAGGAAAACCCTATTTGATAACTGTTTTTGCTTGTTCATTAAATCTGTGTGGAATGAGAAAATATTTTCATTAAGATTATTATGTAACTATCCATAAAAAAAACTGGAAATGTTATTCTAAACAAATTCAGGGATTCTGTATTGTTCAGATTTAATTTGTTATAACTGTTTTTAATTGGATTTTACCATAATATGATGAATTTTTATTAAATAAAAAGTTTTGTAACTGATCTTTATTTTTCCCTAGAAATTGTTACTGTAGGAATAGAAATACACTACTAGAAAGCAGTGGGGAGCTATGTTTTTTACAGACAATTCAAGTGTAAATTGAAATAGAAGAAGGAATTTGGAAACACTTGAGGACAAGTTTTTAAGGAGCCAGCACTTAAATGGCATCATTCATATCAAAAACTAGGGTTTGAATATCTAACCAGAGCAGTAGGCATGGTTTTGGAATTTGGAAAAAAAAAATATCGTTACATATGGCTTAATATTTTGAAATTAAATAATTCTTATTTATGCACAATTATTTAGCATATATTTATGGAACATTATTTAGCTTAGTGTGAGTTGCTTCATATTCTTGGAAGAAAAATGTGTATGTTTAAATAACTTAGATTGGCTTCTACTTAGCTCTCATTGCAGAGGTTTTACTGCTTAGCATAACCGTTGTTTTGTAATTGCTTTCATGTTGTTTAGTGTGCCTGTGTTTTATCTCCTCAACTCATTTCTAAGGACCTCATTGTCAAGAAGTATATTTTCTAGTTTCTCTCCAAAAGATCTGCACATACTACTACTGGCTGTAAGTTTGCAATTAATGCTTAATTGGTGTCAGATAATTGGATACATATTTCAAAGAAAATTACTAGCATCCTCAAGAGGAAGAAAATATTGTTTTATGAATCTTTACTTGAGTTGGAAACTTAGTATTAAAAGCAACATTGTTAAGAAAAATAGGTTTTATTATTGTATTAGATGTAAACACAAAAACTTACTCTCCTTGATACATATCTTTCTCATTTTACTAGTCAGTTCCCTTAAACCAAGGCTGATATTTTGTCTTTTTCACAACTTTGTATGCCAATCACCAAGACTGGTGCTTTGCAATATTTGATTATCAATAAATATTCATTAAATGACATATTGTACTCTCCTAATAGCTACAGTGGGAACAAGAGATCAGCTAAGTTCCTAAGTGTCAGTTTCCTGTGTTCTCAATTGCAGTTTCTAGTTACTTACTAATAGATTGGAAAAATGCTAATAATGTTTGTAAGATTATTTCATACTGAGTAAACTCTTTTTAGCTTTAGTTAGTTGTTGATTCTGTTGAGCTATGCAGATAATCATATCAACTGAAGATAAGAAAGCCAGGCTCTCCAAAATTGTATTATCCAGGTGCAGTAGTGAAGAATATTCTTATCTTGTTCCTAATCTTTAAAAAATGCATTCAGCATGGTGTTTGCTTAAAATACTTTGGAAAATACTCTGTATCTAGTGAAATGTCCTTTTTGTTCAGGATTTTCTGATAATTTTTATTATAAAATTGATTTTGAACTTTAGCTCATACTGAGGTAATCGCAATTTTAATAAGTTAGACCATTTATATATTGAATTACATCTTTTTTGATAATGAAACATCAGGGCATTTCAGAAATGAATTCTACTTGGTCATAATATATTAATTTGTAATATAAATATTATAGTCATTTCTCTAATAATTTCTTTAGGAATTATCTATGCTTTTAATCTGATTAGTCCTATAATTTTGTTTTCTTTATGAACTGGTCAGACGTCATTAGCTCCCATTCAATACGATACCCTCATGTCTTCTTTGCTAATAAAATTCTAATTTATTCAGTACAATGATCTTAGCAGTTCATGAATCTTGATCAATCTAAGCCAGCAGTTTTCAGACCTCTTTTTTCAGTGCCCTTTTATTTTTTTCAAAAAGTTTTGAGAATCCCAATGAGCTTTTATTTATGTGGGCTAAGTCTATTGATAGTTGCTGTACTAGATATTAAAGCAGATGTTGAAAATGCAAAAATGAGTGAGTATACATCCCATAACCATCAGAGCAATGCCATGATCATACATCAGCTAATCTCGGGAAACTGCACTATACTATACACTTCTGAAAAAATAAACTGAGTGAAAATGAAAAATAACATCTTGGTATTACTATGAAAATTGTTTTGACCTTGCAGAATTCCTCAAAAGAGGAGAGTTCCCAGATCATACTTTGAAAACCTCTGATTTAAGTAATCAAAATAGTCATGGCCCTAGTTTTCCAGATCTCCATATAGCAATGCATTACCCAGTGATCTGATTTTGGCCAATGGGATTTGGGCAGAAGTAAATAGAGGAGATTTATGGGAGAGCTCTTATTTCAGTGATAAAATGTAAAAAGTAGGAATGTGACTGGCTCTCCCTTTCTCCTCTGTCATTGTCGTAAAAGTGCTTAAAAACTGTGAAACAGAAACAGGACACCTGCAACCATAAGATTACAAAAATGAAGATGGAAGTCAACCCGTAGGGTGAAAAATCTAAATCTCTTATTTTATCATTAAGTAGCTGAATGAATTAAATAAAATCATACACCCAGGTGTCTTGCTAGGGAAAATGAATCCCTATTTATTTAAACCATTGTAATATTTTTTCTGTTACTAGAAGCTGAATATACTCTTTAATTGGTTTTGAAATCAAAGTTTTATTAGCATTATAAGATAAGTTCAGAGTATTGCGATTTCTATTTTATGGCATAACTTACAGAAAATAGGAATAATATTTTGCTGAAAAGTTTGGTTGATATTATGTACCCATAAAAACTGTCTGAATCTTGAGTCTTTTTGTTTAGCATATCTTTCACAAGATTTGGCCCTTAAATAATATTCTTCCCATTTTATCTTTTTGGAGTTTCAATAAATTAAAGTGTTAATTTTTTCTCAAACCAATTTTGGCATATATTTTAAAATAAATATGTTTATATTTTTTAGTTTTCAAATTTATTGCTGTTCTCAATATTTTTGGCATGTTTTAACCTGTTTATGTCTGACTGGTTCTCTTTTAACCTTCTCTATCTAAATTTTTTGTTGATCTGTCTTGCTGTAAGATTGCCTTATGATTCTTTTCAAAAAACTGATTTTCAATTTTCTTCATCTGTTCCATATTTTTCTCTATTTTACTGTCTGAGTTTATTTTGCTGCTATTTTCTTATTTTAGAGTGAAACATTTAGCTCTTTCAATCATTTTAAACACAAAATACAAATTTCTCTCCACATGATTTTTTTCAAATATAATTTTATCGTTATTTTATGAACATGAATGTATATGTTCTTATCAACATAGAATTACTAATGGTGTTCAAATACTACAAATGGCTTTCTTCTTAGTTAATTGAATAGCATGGCTATTTTTCCATGTTATTATTCTACAGCATTGTTCTAATAGCTGTCACTGTTTCATTATAGGGCTATATTTTCATTGATTTAACCAGTCTTCTGTTGTTGAATATTTGGGTTGTTTCTAGCGTTTTGTTTTGTCTTTTGTTTATTTATTTAAACAATTACTTGGTTTTTATTATTGTAGTTACATAATAGTTTTACATACAGAGTGCTTGTGATATTTTTATAAAGACATACAATGTATAATGATCAAATTGGGGTAAATGAAGTATTTGCCTCCTCAAGTATTTATCATTTGTTTTTGTTAGGAAACTTTGATTCTGTTAGTTATTTTGAAATATACTATAAATTATTAACTATAGTCACCTTATTGTGCTACAGGACACTAGATCTTATTCCTTCTATCTAACTGTCTTTTTGTCCACATTGACAATCCACTCTTTATCTCTACCTCCCTACAACCCTTTCCAGACTCGGAACCATCATCCCACTCTCTAAGTTCGATTTTTTTATATTTTAGCTCTCACATGTGAATGAGAACATGAGATATTTGTCATTCTGTGCCTCGCTTATTTCACTTAATATAATGTACTCCATTTCCATCCAGATTGCCACATACTGTTTTATCTGTGTCACGTAATTTTGACATTTAGTTTTCAATAATATTCAATTTCAATATTTTAAATATCTGCTTTTTTTAACCCCAGAATTATTAGTGCTATTTTAGTTTCCAGATATATAACATTTTCTTAGTCATCACCATTTAATTTCAAATTTTATTGCAACTAAAGTATGAGTTCTTTAAATTATATAATTTTGCTAGTCATTTTTTGAGACTTTATTTTCAAATTTAAACATGGTAACATTTTTGACTGACCATATGTGCTTGAAACAAATATATATTTACCAGTTATAAAGATTTGTTAGTTTAATTTTATAATTACTACCCAAGGTTTTCTATTGAATGATATTTGCCTGGAATGTATTTTTCTATGTATTTACTTAGAGAAACATACTAATCACAAAATTTTACCAATTAGAGAACAGCCAAATGTAAAAACGAATATTCTACTAAGACTGAGGCAAAGATCAAATATCACCATCAAATAACAAGTATGATAGTGTGATATTTCATCCCAAAATGATAATTTTATTATAATTTTGTTTGGCAGTCAAATTTGAGAAGTTTGATGCTTTAATGCAAAATAATTTCTTAGCACTGTTAGCTGCTAGACTGCTCCTACAGGCATAATACTGCACACTTAGGATATTAAATAGATACCCACTCTCGACTGAAGCTAGTAGAAAAGTGAGAGTATCTGATGCCAGGCATTCAGCTGTTGATGGTAATATTACCAACAAGTTATTTTAACCAAATTAAAAATGTATCACTTGTCCAAATCCAAATTTAGATAAGGTGATGGCACAATATAACTTGTGCAATTACTGAAAGGCTTTGTGTACTCTTTGATTATGTTTCTGAATATTTAAAAATACATACTTAAGATTATTGAATATAAAATACATAGAGAGGAATGATCAATAGATAGATTATAAAATGGACTCTGAATCTTTCTGACAAGAGAGAACCTTTGCAGGTAGACCTATAAAAAATGTCTGAACTCTGAAGGCAGATAAATTTCAGCAGATACCAACCTATTTTTTTATGCAAGCCACACGTCATTGTCATTAAGTTCTGTTAAGTCGGTATTAAAGAGTGCATTTCCCTCAAGCAGTCTTTTAGATATGTAAAACCTGATATTTTATCTTGTTTGAAAATTTCATATGAATATAAATCAAGAAAGAATGGTAGAATAATACTGAAGTGAACAGTCAGCTATGCGTCCTTCCAAAATCTGAGACAAAACTCAATACCAAATAAAAGGTTTTGAATAAAATGTGGCAACTAAAGCCAAGCTTAAGTTTGTCTTTCATTTCCAATCTTTCTTCATCCTGTATCGTCAATCTGTCTCTCTCGATAAATGTATTACTGTATCTTATTTTTGATTTAACATCCAATATGGGAGTTACTGCTTTTTGATCATTGAGTTAATCTATATTGTATATTGTAATTGTTTTATTTGTATTTACCTCTGACATCTTATGTTTTCTATTTCCCTTTACTTTTCATTTTTCTCTTTACTTTTATCACTTTAAAGATATATTTTAAACTGACAGTTTAAATTATACATTTGATTTTAATTTCTGTGATGTTACTGATAACTTTTTAATACTCATATATGTGTTATTTGTCTCTCTTAGTTTGTTGAGCTATCTATTTTTTTCAACAAAACAGATGTATTTGCATACAATCATCTCCTTCTTATTCCTCCCCTCCCCTCCAGCCTAGATATGCCTTAAATTTTACCCCCTTCTCCTGGGACTCCTATGCCTGCACATTGACCCTTTCAAGTCTATCCTTTATACATATTGTAATTACCATCTGTAATCTACTCTAATGTTCCTATTTCTTCTGTGAAACCTCCTCAATCGTATCTCCCACATGACTAACTTATTTTTTGGCTTTATCTATTGGTCTTTGTACTTTCTTTAAAAACTTAATGTGATGTAGCTGGGAGCAGTCCCTCATGCCTGTAATCCTAGCACTTTGGGAGGCTGAGGCAGATGGATCACAAAGTCAGGAATTCAAGACCAGTCTGGCCAAGATGAAAGTGAAAACCCGTCTCTACTAAAAATACAAAAATTAGCTGGGCATGTTGGCAGGTGCCTGTAATCCCATCTGCTCGGGAGGCTGAGACAGAGAATTGCTTGAACTCAGGAGGCAGAGGTTGTAGTGAGCCCAGTTCATGCCACTGCACTCCAGCCTGGGCGACAGAGCAAGACTCCATCTCAAAAAAAAAAAAAAATTAATGAGATATAATGCACATAACATAAAATGTATCCTTTTAAGATATACAGCTTAATGTTTCTTTAGTATGTCCACAGGAGTGCAATTATTACCACAGTCAATTTTAGAAAATTTTCATCATCCGCTCTAAAACACCCTATACCCTTTAGCAGACACTTCCTATTTCCTTCCAACTTTGTCAGATCTGGGCAACCCTTATGTATTTTCTGCTTCCATAGATTTAAATCTACTGGCATTTTATGTAAGTAAAATCATGCAAAATTTGGTCTTTTGTACCTGGTTTCTTTCATTTGGAATAATGTTTTCAAGGTCCATCCATGTCGTAATACTCATCAGCACTTCACTTTTTGTTGCTCATTTTTTGATCAACATCTGTGTTGTTTCCAATAGTACTGTAATATTCACATACAAACTTTTGTTTGGGCTTATTTTTTCATTTGTCTTAGATATATACCTAGGTATAGAACTGCTGAGTTACATGGAAAATCCATGTTTAACCACGTTTGAATAGTTTGTCAAACTGTTTTCCAAAGTGGTTGTACCATTTTCATTCCAACCAGCTAAATATGGAGGTTTCCATTTCTCCAGATCCTCACCAACAATTATTATCTTTTCTTTTTCTTCTTTTATTTTTATTTTATTTCATTTTCATTTTTTGTGCATATATAGATGTATAGATTTATGGAGTACATGAGATATTTTGGTGTAGGCATGCAATGTATAATAACCACATCATGGAAAATGGGGTATCCATCTTCTCAAACATTTGTGTTACAAACAATCCAATTATACACTTTTACTTATTTGAAAAAGTGAAATTAAATTATTATTGCCTATAGTCCTCTTGTTGTGCTATCAAATACTGGTCTTATTCATTCTATTTTTTTTTCTACCCATTAACAACCCTCACCTCCCCTGGAACCTCCCTCACTACTCTTCCCAGCCTCTAGTGACCATACTTCTATTCCTGATATTTATAAGTTCAATTGTTTTGATTTTTAGCTCCCACAAATAAATAAGAACATGCAATGCTTGTATTACTGTGCTTGGCTTATTCTACTTAGCATAAAGAGCCCTAGTACATATATATTTTTGTAAATGACAGAGTTTCACTTTTTCTATGGCTAAAATGTACTCCATTTTGTATATGTACATTTTTGTGATCCTTTCATTTGCTTTTTTGTTATTTTATTTTATTTATTTACTGCTTATACTTTAAGTTCTGGGGTACATGTGCAGATCATGCAGGACTGTTACATAGGTATACACATGCCATGGTGGTTTGCTGCATCCATTCCCCCTGTCATCTACCTTAGGTATTTCTCCTAATGTTATCCCTCTCCCCCTGCTATTCCTCCCCTAGCACCCCCACCCTCCCCAACAGGCTCCAGTGTGTGAAGTTCCCCTCCCTGTGTCCATGTGTTCTCATTGTTCAACACCCACTTATAAGTGAGAACATGTGGAGTTTGGTTTTCAGTGTTTGGTTTTCCTAAGTGTTGATAGACACCTAGGTTCCTTCCAAATCTTAGCTATTCTGAACAGTGCTGCCACAAACCTGGGAGTGCAGATATCTCTTTGACATACTGATTTCCTTTCTTTTGGGTATATACCCAGCACTGAGGTTGCTGGATCACATGGTAGCTCAATTTTTAGTTTTTTGAGGAACCTCCCAATTGTTCTCCATGGTGGTTGTACTAATTTACATTTCCTCCAACAGTGTCTAAGGGATCCCTTTTCTCCACATCCTCATCAGCATTTGTTATTGCCTGTCTTTTGTATATAAGTATTTTAACTGTGCTAAGATTATATCTCTGTAGATTTGATCTACAACTCTCTGATAATCAATGATACTGAGCATGTTTTCATATGCCTCTTTGCAATATTCAGATCTTTTGCCCATTTTAAAATTTGGATTACTAGATTTTTTTCCTGTAGAGTTGTTTAAGCTCCTTATATATTCTGGCTATTAATCCCATGTCAGATGGATAGTTTGCAAATATTTTCTCCCATTCTGTTGGTTACCTTATTACTTTGCTGATTGTTTCCTTTGCTATGAAGAAGGTTTCTAACCTTTGATCTCATTCGTCCATTTTTGCTTTGCTTGCCTGTCCTTTTGGGGTATTACTTAAGACGTTTTTACCCAAACCGATGTCCTAGAGAATTCCCCAAATGCTTTCTTGCAGCAGTTTCATAGTTTGAAGTCTTAGACATAAGCCTTCAATCATTTTGATTTGATTTTTGTATAAGGTGAGAGATAGGGGTATAGTTTCATTCTTCTGAACATGGATATCCAATTTTTCTTTTCCCAGAACAGTTTACTGAAGAGACTGTCTTTTCATAATGTAAGTTCTTGGCACCTTTGTTGAACTTGAGTTCACTGTAGGTGTGCAGATGTGTTACTGTGTTCTCTCTTCTGTTCCATTGGTCTATATATCTGTCTTAATGACTTTTTACTATAACGGTTATCTTGCTATATATTGATCTGTTCAAGTTTTATATTTCTTTATGATTCCATCTTGGAAAGTTTTATGTTTATAGGAATTCATTCATTTCTTCTAGATTTTCCTATGTATTTGCATATATTTGCTCATAATGGCCCCTAATAATCCTTTGAATTTCTGTGGTATCAGTGTAACATCTTTTTTATCTCTGATTTTATTTAGTTGGATCTTCTCTCTTTTTTTCTTTGTCAGTTTGTCTAAATGTCTATCAGTTTTGTTTATCTTTTCAAAAGACAACTTTTTGTTCAACTGATTTTTTGTGTTTTTTTCTTTATTTCAGATTCATTTATTTCTCTCTGATTTTTTATTATTTATTTTCTTCTACTAATTTTGAGTTTAATTTGTCCTTGCTTTTCCAGTTATTGAAGATGCATCATTGGGTGATTCATTTAAAGTTTTCCTTCTTTTTTTGATACAGGTACTTAAAGCTATAAATTTCCCTCTTAGTAATGCTTTTGCTGTATCACATAGGTTTTGATATTTTGTGTTTCCAATATAATTTGTTTCAAGAAATGTATCAATTTCCTTCTGAATTTATTTATTTATCTACTGGCCTTTCAGGAGCATATTGTTTACTTACCATGTGTTCCTATAGTTTTAAACATTCCTCTTGTTATTGATTTCTAGTTTTATTCATTGTGGTCAGAAAAGATGCTTAATATTATTTCAATTTTTAAAATGTTTTAAGACTTGTTTTATGACCCAACACATACACTGTTCTTGAGAAAGATACAAGCTGAGAAGAAAAATGTGTGTTCTACAGCCATTGAGTAAAATGTTCTTTAAATATCTACTAGATTCATTTGTTCTATAGAGCAGAGTAAGTCTAATGTTTCTTTGTTTATTTTCTGTCTGAGAGACCTGTCCAATGCTGAAAGTGGGGTGTTAAAGTCTTCAGCTACTATTGTAATGGGATTTCCCTCTCTCTTTAGCTCTATGATATTTGCTTTATATATCTGGGTACTCCAGTGTTTAGTGCATATATATATATATATATATTCATTTTATTCTCTTGATGAACTGACCCCTTTATCATTATATGACCTTCTCTTTCTCTTTTCACAGTTTTTGCCTTGAAATCTATTTTGTCTAAGTACAGCAAATCATGCTCTTTTTTGGTTTCCATTTGGATGGAATATCTTTTTCCAGCCATTTATTTTCAGTTTACATTTGTCTTTATAGGTGAAATTTGTTTCTTCTCGGAAACAGGCAATTGGTTCTTATTTTTTCATCCATTTTGTCACTCTATCTGTTTTGAACTCTTGATTGAAGCATTTAGTCCATTTACATTCAATGTTATTACTGATGAGTAAGAACTTACACCTGCCATTTTGTTATCTGCTTTTTGGTTGCTTTGCAGAATTCTCTTCCTTCTTTCCTTCTTTCTTGTCTTCCTTTTAGTAAAGGTGATTATCCCTAGTAGTATGCTTTAATTTCTTGGGTTTTATTTTTTGTATATCCATTGTATATTTTTGATTTGGGGTTACCACGAAGCTTGCAAATATTACTTTATAACTTATTATTTTAAGCTGATGACAACTTAATATTATTAGCATAAATGAAACAAATAAACAAGCAAAAAGAAGGAAAAATAATAAAAACTCTCCATTTTAACTTCATCCTCCTTGCTGTTTCACTTTTTTTTGTTTCTCTTTGTGTACTATCATATTGTCTTTGTCCTGAAAGGTTATCTTTATTATTTTTAATTGTTTAATCATTTAGTCTTTCTTCTTAAGTCAATACAAGTTTATATACTACAATTATAGTATTGTCATATTCTGTGTTTTTCTGTGTGCTTACTGTTATCAGTGAGCTTTGTACCTTCAGGAGATATCTTCTTGCTCATGACCATCATTTGCTTTCAGTTCGACAACTCCCTTCAGCATTTCTTGTAGAATAAGTCTGGTGTGGATGAAATCCCTCAGCTTTTGTTTGTCTGGGAAGGTCTTTATTTTATCTTCATTTTTGATGGATATTTTCACAGAATATACTATTGTGGGCTAAACAATTTTTCTGATAGCACTTTAAATTTGTCATGCCACTGTCTTCTGGCCTATAAGGTTTCCACTGAAAACTCTGTGGCCAGATGTATTCGAGCTCCACTGCATGTTATTTGTTACTTTTTTCTTGCTACTCTTAAGATCCTTTGTTTATCCTTGACTTTTAGAAGTTTTTTTATTAAAGGCTTTGAGGCAGTCTTCTTTGGTTTATACCTGCTTTGTGTTCTATGACCTTCATGTACTTGAGAGTTGATACTTTCCTCTAGGTTTGGGAAGTTCTCTGATATTAATGCTTTGAATAAGCTTTATATATATAGTACTTTAGGTTCTGGGGAACATGTGCAAAACATGCAGGGTTATTGCATAAGTACATACATGGCAATGTGGTTTGCTGTCTCAATCCCCCCATCACTTATATCTGGCATTTCTCCTCATGTTATCCCTGCCCAATCTCCCTATCCCCCACTGTCCCTCATCTATTCCACCCCAACAGGCCCCAGTGTGTGATGCTCCCCTCCCTGTGTCCATGTGTTCTCATTGTTAAACACCCACCTATGAGTGAGAACATGTGGTGTCTGATTTTCTGTTCATGTGTCAGTTTGCTGAGTTCAATCTTCCTGGTTTGGGTCAAACTGGTGTATTCATTGCCAAGCTCTCTGGCACGTGGGCTTCAGTTTGAGTTTTGTAGGGAGTGGGGCTTGCCAGGCCTTATGACCTGTTTTCCTGCTTTCAACTCTGCCTCTTTCTGTGGAACAGGTTATTCCATCCTGCTAGCGCTAGTCCAAACTTCCGCCATGGTCCGGCTGACTCCAACTTACGGCACCAGGTGGGAGTCATCGCTCAGATTTATATCAACAACCCATGGCACCCCTCAGTCTGGTGGGGCTCTCATGGACGGTGGGTTGAAGGAGGGATGAGGTAAGCACAGGATCTGAATCGGAGCACAGAGAGGGTAAAGTCCCTTGACCCTCCGAGCTGGCTGCACATTCCAGGTGGGCAAGCACCCCACCCTGTCTTGGTTCGTTCTCCCTGGGTGGCACTTACCCTGCTTTGGCTCCCTCCCTAGGCTACTTTCAGAGTCCTTCCAGTCCCCTCAAAATGAACCTGACACCTCACTTGGAATCATGAAGTCTTCTAACCCTTTGTGTCTCATTTGCTGGGAGCTGCATTCTGGTGTTGTCTCATCTTGGCCATCTTGGCGCCACCTGCTGAATAAATTGTCTATCTCTGTATACTTCGGTACTTCCTCCTTAAGGTCAGTAACTCTTAGATTTTCCCTTTAAAACTATTTTCTAGATCTTGTAGATATGTTTCATTTTAAAAAAATCTTTTTCATGTTGTCTCTTCTGACTGAATTTTAAAATAGACTCGTAAAGCTCACAGATTCTTTCTTCAACTTGATCAATTTTTTTTCTATTAAGATACCCTAATACATTCTTTAGGATGACATTTGCATTTTTCAACACTAGAATTTCTGCTTGATTCTTTACAATTATTAGAAATCTTTCTGTTAAATTTATCTGATAGATTCTGAATTCCTTCTCTTAAATTTATCTGATAGATTCTGAATTCCTTCTCTGTGTTATCTTGAATTCCTTTGAGTTTCCTCAAAACAGCTATTTTGAATTCTCTGTCTTGTTTCTCCAGGAATGGTCCCAGATGCCTTATTTAGTTTATTTGGTAAGGTCACGTTTTCCTGGATGGTGTTGCTACCAGTAAGATGTTCTTTACTGTCTTGGCATTGAAGAGTTAGGTATTTATGATAGTCTTCACAGTCTGAGTTTGTTCATGCCTGTTCTTAGGAAGGCTTTCCAGGTATTCAAAGGGACTTGGGTTCCAAGCCCTATATGGCTGTGGCTTTTGTACTCATAAAGGTAATTCCTTGGTGATCTTGGATAAGATCCAGAAGAATTCTCTAGGTTATCAGAACTCTTGTTCTTTTCTCTTACTTTATCTGTTGCATATAGAATTTCTCTCTCTGTTCTGAACCAGCTTGGACTGGAGATGTGGTGATACAAGTACCTTTGTGGCCACCACTACTGGGACTTACTGAGTCAGACCTGAAGCCAAGATGGTACTGCCCCTTGCCAAGGCCCTTCCCTTCAGGATGGTAAGTTTCCTAGACCCTCGGCATGTTCAGAAATGCTGTCCAGGAGCCTAGGCCTGGACTCAGGTTCCCCAAGAGCCTGCTTGTGGCTCTAGCCCACTGTAGCCAAGCTGGTACCTGATTTTTGGTTCTTATGGTGGTGCTTTCCTGTGTGAAGATAGTTGTTAAAATTCAGTGTTCCGGTGTGAATGTAGGTGGTGGAAAATGAATAATGTAGGCTTCTATTCTGCCATATTGCTTTGCCTTCTTATGATCTTTTCTATTGTAGCTACCCTAATATGTGTGGAATAGTATCTCTTTATGGTTTTAATTTACATTTCTCTTATGTCTAATGATATTATGCATTTTTATTTGCTTATTGGCCATGTGTACATAATATCATCTTTAAAAATATCTGTTCAGATCCTTTGCCCATTTTAATTGTTTTCATTTTGTCTTTGTCTTTCGTTATTGAGTTTTAAGTTCTTTATATATTCTATCACATATGAGATTTAATAATTAGACATATCATTTGTTGCAAAAGTTTCCTCCATCCTTGAGTTGCCTTTTCAATGTTTTGATGCTGTACTTTTAACATGATAAAAATAAATAAACATATATTGGATAAATACACTTAATAATGAATTATTCAAATTATTTCTGTCAATCAGTTTAACTTTTACTTATAAACAAATTTTCTTCGATACTTACATTCTTCTGAGTGCAACAGCTTCATTGGCTGGTTATTAGTTACTTAGGGGAATAGTCAGACAGAGCACAGATATTTTGCCTCTATGACAATTTAGGGGAAATATGTGGGACACACCTCAAGGAGGAGAGACTTTGTTATTACCAGCTACTTGCCCACCTCTGGTGCTCTCTCTTCCCATACTCCACACTCACAAACTTGCTCTGTCTCAAACAAAAATTTCCATAACTTGACCCATATGCTTTTTTGTAGATTATATTTTGTTTAATTTTAAAGTCAATATCAAAACTTTCCCTTGAATTAGTATTTTCTCAGTATAATTTTTTTTTTTATCCCTGGCCCTCTTTTTTGCCCTGAGTTGCTTCTCTGAGTCAAAATTACTTAGATAAAGAATGAAGAGAAGAAAATTCTGAGGGGCTAAACCACTTCTAGGCTCTAAATATAATCTGCTGGGCTGGGCGCGGTGGCTCAAGCCTGTAATCCCAGCACTTTGGGAGGCCGAGATGGGTGGATCACGAAGTCACGAGATCAAGACCATCCTGGTCAACATGGTGAAACCCCGTCTCTACTAAAAATACAAAAAATTAGCTGGGCATGGTGGCGCATGCCTGTAATCCCAGCTACTCGGGAGGCTGAGGCAGGAGAATTGCCTGAACCCAGGAGGCGGAGGTTGCGGTGAGCTGAGATTGCGCCATTGCACTCCAGCCTGGGTAACAAGAGCGAAACTGTCTCAAAATAAATAAATAAATAAATAAATAAATAAATAAATAAATAAATAAAAATATATAATCTGCTGTCTAGCTCAGCTGGACTTCCACATTGTAATGATGTCACCCTGTCACCTCTGGCTGGTTCTGCTTTGGTATCACCAGCTTTTATTTGCATATTAGTGCATATACAAGCAACTGTCCCTTCAGAGTTAAGTAGGGGAGAGAAAAGAGCACAACTTATAAACCTCTCATCCAATATGTGACATCTAATTCTCTTCTGACCTCAACTCTCAGTGTCTCCATTGCAGATGGAGTCCCAAATATTTTCTCTCTTCCCAAGAGTTTATTACCATTTGTCCTAGGTCACAGAACCCATCAATGTCATTTTTTTTTCAATGTCTGGTTTTAGGTTTGAGGAATAAACTGGCAGCCATGCCAGTTCATCTTAAGACTCAGAAGCATTTTTTTCTTTTTAACTATTTGTTACTGAAAATTTTATCATATTTAAAAGATTCTTAGCCCATATCTCTGAGTATCCTTGTCACTTCCCCAAAGGCTTACTAACATTTAACTAGCATCTAGAGATAACCTTTAAAATACCATTTACAATGACGTCTCCAAGGATTCACAAAAAACTTACAACTTAAAATCCTTTTATTAATAATGTAAGAAAGATTAAGTGTGGGAAAGAAAGGTATGGGGAAAAAGTACATAAAGAAGGAAGTCTTTTATTGTAGATACACTGTAAATAGAATATTTTCTAAATATTGATTTTGGTGAATGCCCATGGTTTTTCTCATCTCTTATTTTGTTTTGTTTTTTTCTTTAGAGATAAGATCTCACTCTATTTCCCAAGCTGGAATAAAATGGCATTACAGCTCAGTGTAACCTTGAACTCATGTGCTCAAGAGATCCTCTTGCCTCAGACTCCTGAGTAGCTAGAACTACAGGCACACACCACCAGCTCCAGCTAATGTTTGAAATTTTTGTGGAGGCAGGGTCTTACTATGTTGCCCAGGTTTGTGTTGAACTCCTGGCTTCAAGTGATGTTCCTGCCCTGGCATCCTAAAGCGCTGGGGTTATGGATGCAAACTACCATCCCTGGCCATTGATAAAACCTTAACTAAAGGTAATATTTCAGGTACAAAGAAGAAAAATTGGGGAAGTAGGGACAATAAGAGCTTAAGAGAATATTAGACAAGTTACCTTTCCAAGATCCCTCAAATGTTGAATGTTGCTTGCATACTTATCTAGAATTGTAGCTGTGTTACTGGAATTAGACCAAGTTAGATAATTGTCACATACAAGATAAAGTTGATTACCAACTTTTCTCCCATAGCTGTTTTAAGTATCCTCAGTCTACAAAAAAAGTTTCAATTGAAGAGTAGTGATTTTCTCATCCAACTTACAAGTAGTATATATATGAATTTAATTTTTTTATGTTTTTAGTTCTTAAAAAGTCTTTAGAAAAATCAATTTATTTCAGAATGCTTTCTTTTCTTTCAGTAACATACAATGAACTTTTTAAGAAATGTTGATGCAATTAATATTAAGATAATTAAAAAATTTATACCATCTTCAAGACAACAGAAGAGGATTCTGCTCGTTAGAATTTCAGTGTGTCTTCTACTAACAGTAGATGATAAATGAGTTTCAGGGTTGTGATTTCATATTGGTGAAACAAACCTAGAGAGGAAATGACTTCATTAAGATGGTGGAATAGAAGGTACCCTGCTCATATACCCCAACAACAATAAGAATTCTGCACCCATTCACAGTCAAGTGTCTCTCTTTACAGGAGCTTCAAGATTCAAACAGGAATTTGTAAAACCCCAGTGGAGCCCAAAACCTTGGAGGATGATTTTGAAAGTGCAGACTTACATCCAAGTGGCTGATCTGCCAAGCTAGCTCCTGGGTTCAAACCTTGAAATGACCCAGTTCCCCAAATAGCTTGGTTATAGCCTTGACTGGACTAGAGCATGCAACCAAAGCCATCTACCAAGGAGTCAAGAAGGAATTGCACACACTAGTGCCTTAGCAGAAAGGCTTGTTTGCCTTCAGCTATGAACCTGAAAGTTGTCCTGTGTCTCAGCTGTAGTCACTCTCAGCTGTGGCTCCAGCTCAGAGCTACTTATACAAGAACTCAGAGGAAGACTCACCCATATCTTGTAGCCCAGGAATCTGAGCCTCCCTGATGGGCTCACCAATCTCCATCCCACAGAAGATTCCAAAAAGACTGAGTCTCAGCTCCACCTCCTCCCATTGTAGTCAGGAACTACCCTGTCTTTGCAGAGGTTTTCTGGGAAACACATCTCCTCTGAGGCAACAAGACAGTACTCTTCAGCCTCTGCCCCACAGCAAATCCCAAAGGGGTTCAGTTTCAGCTCTAGTCCATCCTGATGTAGTCAAGAAACTATCTCATCTATGCTGTGAGAACTTCTGGGAGATGCAATTCTCTCTGAGCCAATGAAAGGGGAACTCCAACTTCTATCCCATGGCAGATCCTGAAGTGGTTCAGATGCAGCTCCAGCCCATTATACTATAGTTGGGGAACTCTCATCTGTGTAGGGTCCTCTTAGGAGACACATGCCCTCTAAGCCAATGAGAATTCTATTCCACAGTAGATCCTGAAGGGGCCCAGTCTCAGTTCTAGTCCCTTCTACTGTGATGAGGGAACTACCCTATCTGTGAAAGAGCTTGCTGGGCAGCAAGCACCCTTATGAGCTAAAACTAGAATCTCCATCTGCCTACAGCAGATGCCAAGAGTGCTGAG
The DNA here is from genome assembly GCF_049354715.1 of Callithrix jacchus. Taxonomy (NCBI): domain Eukaryota; kingdom Metazoa; phylum Chordata; class Mammalia; order Primates; family Cebidae; genus Callithrix; species Callithrix jacchus. Next base: position 100,245,644 of record NC_133504.1, on the reverse strand, counting down.
TCTCAGCTCTGTTCCTTTCTACTACAGTTGAGGAACTATCCCATCTGTGCAGAAGCCGTCTGGGAGATGCACACCCACCTGAGCCAATGTGATAGGCTTGTCAGTCTGCATCACACAGCAGCTCTCAAGTGGACTCAGTCTTAGCTCTGGCTTTTTCCATTGCAGATGAATAACTACAATATTTGGGCAGGAACTTGCTTAATGATGCACAAACCTTTGAGTTATGACCAGCCTCTCCAGATTCTGTCCAAAGCATACCCAAAGGGGGTATCACCTCAGCTTTAGACCCTCCTGCTAAAATCAGGAACCTATCCAGTCTCCATAGGACTTGCTAAGAGACACATGTTCCTCTGAGCCAAGAAGACCAGGCACTCCAGCTTTTGCCACACAGCAGATTGTGAGGGGCCTCAGTCTCAACTTTAGACTCTCTGCTACAGCTAGGGAACTATTTCATCTGCCCAGTGACCTTCTGAGAGATGCACACCCATCTTGTCCAACAAGACAGTTTCACCAGCCTCCTTCTCACAGTAGATCCCAAAAGGTCCCAGTCTCAACTTTATTTCTTTTTATTAAAGTTGGGAACCCATTCCACCTGTGTAGTGACATGCCCAGGTAGGAGATATGCAAATCTGAGCCATTGAGACAGTCTTCTCTGGCCAGCATGTCCACATAGTCCCAGTAACCTGCTTGGGTCTTCCCCAGGTCTATCTGGGCTGGAAAGCTACATCAACCTCACAGTCTTGCAAGACATGCAGCAAACCTTAACTTAGAGCATCCTCTAGTGCTGACACAGCTGTAGTGATCATAGGCTCAGGGAAGATCATGGTCAATCTGCTTAGACTCCCTGGAAGGCCCTTTAAGAATAATCACAAAGTCAGAATTCAAAGGCTAAAGTAAATACCTAATCCCTTAATGCACATACATTATCACATGTTTACAAGCATAAAGAACATTCAGTAAAATATAAACTTATCAAGTGGACAAATAAGGTACCAGAGACTCACCCTAAAGTGATGGAGATTGTGATCACTCAAACAAATAATTCAAGTAAGGCAAATAATTCAAAATAAGGAAGCTCAACAAATTTGTATAAAACACAGAGAAACAATTAAACATTTTTATTAGAGAAATTTAATGGTGAGACTAAAATAATTTTTCAAAAATTAAACAGAAATTCTGGAGGTGAAAAATACAGTGAATAAAATAAAAAATGCAATGAAATACATCAAAGACAGAATTTATCAAACAGTAGAAAGAATCAGTGAGTTCAAAGACAGGCTACTTGAGAATATAGAGTTAGAGGAGATCAAAGAAGAAAGGATGAAAGTGAATAAAGTAATATAGCAGAGTCTACAAGACAACATGAAAAAAGCAAGTATTCAGGTCATTGGTTTTAAAGAGGGAACTGAGAAAAACAGAGAAATAGAAAGATTATTCAAAAAGATTATAACAAAAAACTTTCCAAACCTTGAAGCTGATGTAAATATCCAGATACAGGAATGTCAAAGGTCACCAAGCAGATTCAACCAAAATAAGAATACCCTAAAACATATTATAATCAAACATTCAAAGTTCATAGACAAAGAGAAGATCCTGAAAGCAACAAGAGATGCAAATAACATTTAAGGGAGATCCAAAATGCCTAGCAGCATACTTCTCAGTAGAAACCTTACAAGCTAGAAGGGAATAGGACAATATATTCAGAATGCTGAAGGAAAATATAAAACACAACAAAAAAACTGTCAACAAAGAATATTGTACTCAGCAAAGCTGTCCTTCAGAAATAAAAAGAAGTATTTTCCCAGACAAACAAAATCTGAGGGAATTGATACCTATGAGACCTGTCCTACAAGAAATGCTAAAAGGATTTCTTTAAAACAAAAATATATTTAAAAAAAAAACCACACACACAAAAGAATGCTACTAATATCTTTGGAAATTAAAGTTAGAACCAGTTCTTTAAAACTTCTTATAACTGTAGGATGCTTTTTGTACTGCTCATAGTAACCAAACAGCAAAGACCTATAGTAGCATTAAAAATAAAAATCAATAAATCAAAACATACTACAAGAGAAAATTACTTAACCACAAAAAAGGATGTTTAAAAAAGGAGAAAGAAAGGAGTTACAAAACAACTAGAAAACAAGTAACAAAATGGCCATGGTAAGACCTTGCCTGTCAGTCATAACATTAAATGTAAATGGACTAAATTATCGAACTAAAAGACATACAGTAAATGAATGCATTAAAAAATAAGACCCAAATATATGCTGTGTATAAGAAACTCACTTCACCTATAAAAATAAACTGAAAGCATTTGCACTAACATCTGAAATAAGATAAGGATGCCCATTTTTACCACATAGTGCTAGAATTCTTAGTGAGAATAGAGCAATTATTTTCTATGGAATAATTCTATTAATTATTCAATAGAAATAAAAGGTATCTAAATTGGACAGAAAGACATCAAATTATTCTTGTTTTCAGATGGTATAGTCTTATTTTTATAATAAACTAGTCTCTACCAAAAACTCTTAGAACTGACGAATGAATTCAGTAAAGGTGCAGGATACAAAATCAACATATAGCAACCAGTATTGCTTATATATACTAACAGCAATTACTATAAAAAAGAAATCAAGAAAGGAATCCCATTTACAATAGCTCCCTGTAGGAGATTGGTCAGGGTGGTGGGAAAAATTACAGGAAAGATGCAAACCTTCTTGGAAGGCAGGAAGATTTTGCAAAAGCTTTGAGAAAGGGTTATGGCTGAAGGCTGTCTAATCCTCTTATCTTGAGCTAATAGCAGAGCAGATAACAAAGGAATGTAGAGTTTATCTAAATAACTTGTTTACTCCTGTTGTCCTAGAACTGATTTTTGCACAGGACTTCTCTCTACTTGAGAGTTGACAATGTTTATTACCCAGATTGTGTTTGCTCCAAGCCTGTGTCATTAAATCTATACTAAAAAAGTATAAGCATCTCCAGCTTATCAGGGCTGTGGCTGCACTCTTATCAGCAGTGGTAAGCCATAAGCCCCCTAGCTGCACTAACTGGTAAGTATGTGTCAGTGAACTCCATTCATCTATTGCTCAGCCAGAGTCTGCGGGACAGACTCAGCAGCTGGTGCCCCTGTGTGAGAAACAGTGCAACGGATCACAACAGAACCCTCAAAAATGAAGGTGAAGAGACTGCACAGTCAGTAAGTCATTAGTGCCCATTTGGGATTTCCAAGTTTGAGGGAATTGTTCAAGCCAGGGTCTTATCATGGGACAACAGTTATCTGCACAACAGAAATAATATATAAAAGTATTGAGCTTTAAGCTTAAAGCTAGCAGAGACTCAGTTTCGCAGGCTCAATTAAGGGACCTAAGGCAAACTGTTGTTTCCCACAACCCATGGTTCCCAGAAGAAGGTACACTAAATGTAGAGCTCCAGGAACAAGTGGGAAGAAATCTTAAACACCACCATGCACAAGGGCAATAGGTCCCAGTAACAAATCTGACTTTATGGGCCTTAGGGCTGCTTTGGTCCTGCTCTACTCAGAAAAGCCCAAAAAGGGAAGGGAAGAAAAACCATTACTTAACTTACCCCCTTGTACCCTTGCTCTATTTCCTCAATTTTCCTTTTTGCTGCAGGGGAGAAATTTTCTTTTTTTTCTTCCTCAGCCCCACCATTACTGAGTAAAAGTGCCACAGAGGAAAAGGAGGTTTCCCCTGAACCCCCTCCTCTGATAAATTGGAAAAAAGACAAGGGAGACACCAGAGCTATGGGACCTTGTCTTAGGCAAGCAGCATTAGACGGGGAGCTCTTGGTCTGCCTGGTAATGCAAGATCAACAAAGCAATCAGGTATATGAAACCATTTCTTTTAATGCTTATAAAAAGATAAGACAAAGCATTAAATAATATGAAGCTGCTGGCCCATTTACACAAGGATTAATTAAAGCCACAGCAAACAACTTCCATATGAGCCCATGGGACTGGTCACTGCTAGCTAAAACAACTTTAGACACCAGGAAATACCTCCTCTGGAGGGCAGAATCTGATGAATGCTGTGAACAGCAAACCCTTTTCTAATAATGACCACCATTATTTCTCCCCTACCCTGACATAGCTCTCAAAATCCTATTTGGGTAGAACAGTGACTCTTAAAGGGAGAGAAATTACTATGAGCCCATGAATTAGTTGAGGAGCAATTAAGAGCCAGCCATATAGAACCATCTAACAGCCCTTGGAATTTGCCCATTTTCATCATTCCCCAAAAGTCTGGTAAATGGGGACTTTTGCATGACTTATGAGCTATTAATGCTAATCTGCAAACTATGGGGCCTCTTCAACTGGGTCTCCCTTCCCCTGTGGTGATTCCTCAAGATTGGCCTATAGTCATTCTTGACTTAAATGACTGCTTTTATACTATTCCCCTTACAGAATAAGACAGAGAAAAATTTTTGTTTACAATACCAGCTATCAATAATAAAAGGCCAGATAGCCAATTTCATTGGAAAGTGCTTCCTCAAGGAATGCTAAATGGTCCTACCATGTGTCAGTATCATATAAACCAGGTTTGCTCCCCTGTAGGAAAGAATTTCCTAATTGCAAGATTATTCATTTTATGGATGATATTTTACTGGCAGCCCCAACAGAGTGCATACTTTTAAGTTTATATATATCTTTTGTAAAGAATACACAGTTAAGAGGTTTAATCATACCACCTGACAAAGTATAAATGTCCTCTCCTTGGAAATATCTTGAATACATACTAACTTCCTGGTCAGCAAGACCTCAGAAGGTTAAATAAAATACTAGCAACTTATATACCTTAAATGATTTATTAGCAATTACTGGGTGATATCAACTGGCTTCACCCAATCTTGGGCATAACTACTGATAAGTTGCAAAACCTGTTTTCCATCTTAAAAGGCAATATAGCACTAGATTTTCCCAGGTATTTATCCCTTGCAGCAAAAAAGAAAATTGAGGATATAGAGCAAACTATTTCTCAGAGGCAACTAGATGGCACAGACCCACTTATATTCAGTTCAATTGTTTGTATTTCCTACTAAACATCCCCCCACAGGATTACTAGGACAGATGGCCCCAGGGCTATGCTTCCTAGAATGGATGTTTTGCTCGCATGCCAGGACTAAAACATTCTCTTTTTATATCCAGCTAGTTAGTAAATTATCTATAGAGGCAGCAGATGATACAATCTGTTGCGAGGTTATGACCTTGACATAATAAGAATTCCTTTGAGTAAAAAGCAATTCAAAACAGTATTGCCCCTATCTCTACATCTTCAGATAACACTCCGATTATGCAGGTCATATGGAGCATACCCTTCCTGCTGACAAACTACTTCAGTTCTTATCTCATACTCCTGTAGTTTTGCCTAAAATAGTAGTTCACTCCCCAATACCTAACGCTTTAACACTTTTACTGATGACTCTGGTAAAAATGAAAAAATGGCTATGTGGTGGAAACCAAGTAATTCCCTTGCTCAATCTGGATTTACTAGCACTCAAAGAGCTGAGGTTGGAGCCCTAATATTAACCTTGGAGATCTTTTTCACTCACCCCATCAATATTGTTAGTGACTGCTTACTGTTTATTGCAGAACCTTGAGACAGCCCTCGTTAAGTCTACTCTCAAGCCCACGCTGTGTGCACTTTTTTTTTTACTTCAGCAATTGCTTGATCTACAAACACATCCTATTTTTATTACACATATTCAAGCCCACAGCTCACTGCCTGGCCCACTGGCTTATGGCAATAATCAAGCAGACCTGCAAGTTATGACATCACTGCTTGACCAAGCCACCCAATTGCATTGATTTTTTCCACAATTGGAGAAACTTAACTAAAGAATTTCAGCTTTCCGAAAGACTAGCTAAACAAATTATCCTGCAATACTCAGATTGCCAACCAACAGGCACGTCCCCGTTTCAACAGATGCTAACCCTAGAGGACTAGAACTAATCAGTTACGGTAAACATGTTACACATGTCCCTGAATTTGGAAAACTAAGATGTGTACATGTATCTGTTGATACCAATTCTTATGTAATTAGTGCACATGCTTTTCCTGGAGAAGCCACATGATATGTTATTAAACATTTTCTCTCAACTTTTGCATTTATGGGGCAGCCCACAAAAGTTAAAACTGATAATGGTACAGCTTATGCCAGTTCACAATTTCAACAATTTTGTCACACATGGAACATCCAACATTCCACAGGCATCCTGTATAACCCCCAAAGTCAGGCAATAGTAGAACATGCCCATTCTACCCTTAAAAATATGTTCAGAAAACAACAAAAGGGGGAATATGAGTAAGGACTCTGAAACACTACTTGACAACCCTTATTTACCCTTAATTTCTTAAATTTAATCAGCTATAGAAAAGCACTTTGCTAAAATCTCTCAAGACATAAAACCTGAAGTTTTATGGAAAAATGTAAATAGTAAGGTATGATGTGGTCCAAATGATTTTCTAACATGAAGAAGAGAATATTCTTCTGTTCCTATCACTCAGGTCCTCTTCTAATTCCAGCATGATCCATCAAACCATACCAAGGCATGGCTAGGACCCAACTCGGTAAGAGAGATGAAGGAAATGATGCTGCATGATCCACAGTCCTGGATAATGTGGCTTCCTCAGATGACACAAGCCCTGAACATCACCTGGGAGATGCTGAAGAAGATGACTCCAGAGACTGAGTGAATCCTGCCCTGGACACAGACACCATTCACTCCAGATGATTTGTTCTTTGCTATGCTCTCTGTTGTACACTGCAACTTGCAGAGGTATTGATCCTCTTTATGCTCTCACTTTGCTTGCAAACCATACCTGCACACTCTATTGGGCTCATCTCTTAGATCCATATTTTTTTCCATCCTGTTACCTTGACAGACACCCCTTTCCCAATCTTTAGTAATGTAACTGCTTGACTAGGAGGGACTGACTCACCCCCAGTGGGATTCCTCATTAATGGCACACATTGGACTAAGGTGCCAGGTAACACTACATATCACTCCATTATCCTCCCACTGTGTGTAAGTTAGAATAGTTCTAACACTTACTGTGTACCTGACCAAACACAGTTATGACTACATTATGGCAAAGGAAATGCCTTAACACACTTGGTTGCAGGTAGCCTCAAACTGGGCAATGACATCAATGCCACTTACCCAAACATTCCGCTCTGTGCTAAAGAACAAAGCCAGGAAAGTAATGGAATCCACTTTGGCTGGGAGGTCTGTCACAGAAACTATCCTAAAATTTTCATGAAAACACAAAACACTCAACATAACTAAAACAATTTTGCAAAAAGAACAAAGCTGCAGGCATCACACTATCTTATTTTATATTATACTACAAAGCTATAGTATCCAAGACAATATGGTACTGGCATAAAAACAGACACATAGATGAATGAAACTGAATTTAAAAACCCAGAGATAAATCCGTAAATCTATAGCCAACTCATTTTCAACAAAGGTGTCAAGAATATATATTGGGGAAAGAATAGTCTCTTCAAAAAATGTTGGTGGGAAAATTGGGCATCCAAATGCAGTATAAAAGTAGACATTTATCTTTCACCATGTATATAAATCAACTTAAAATTAATTAGATATGTCCATGTAAAATCTGACACTATGAAACAACTGAAAGGAAATATTGAGCAATGCTATAAGACATTAGTCTGGGCAAAGATTTTTTGGCTCAAGAGCTCAGGCAACCAAAGCAAGAATAGACTGATTTGATCACATTAAGATAAAATACTTCTGCACAACAAAGAAAATAATCAATAAAGAGAAAACCTGCAGAATGAGAGAGAATATTTGCAAACTATCCACCCAAGAAGAAATTAATAATAAAAATACATAACAAACTCAAACAACTCAATAGCAATAAAACAAGCAATCTGATTAAACAATGAGGAAAGGACCATAATACACATTTCTCAAAAGAAGACTTATAAATGCCTAGATGTATATGAAAAAAATGCTAAGCATCCCTAATCATCAGATAAATGGGACTCAAAAAAACATAGATATATCATCTCACCCTGGTTAGAATGGTTATTATCAAAAACACACAAAAATGACAAATTCTGACAAAGATGCAAAGAAAGAAGAATGCTCATACACTGATGGTGGGAATGTAAAGTAGTATAGCCATTATGAAAAAGAGTATGGAGATTTCTAAGAAAATAAAATAGAACTAACTATATAATCAAGAATGCCACTGCTGAGTATATATCCAAAAGAAAGAAAACCAGTATATTGAAGAGAAATCTGTACTCCCATGTTTATTGCAGTATCATTCACAACAGCCAAGATATGGGATCAATCTGTCTCGATGAACAGATGAACAGAGAAAGAAACTGCAATATACATACATACACAATGGAATATTATTCACCCATACAAAAGAATTAAATTCTGTCGTCTGCAGCAATTTGTGTAGAACTGGAGACCATTATAAGTGAAATATAAGGCAGGCACAGAGAAAAATATTGCATGTTCTCACTTATATATGAGAGTTAAAGCAGTAGATGTCATGGATGTAGAAAGTAGAATGCTGGTTACCAGAAGCTGAGAAGGGAAGGGATGAAGCAGGATGAAAAAAAGTAGGTTAAGTTGTACAAAAACACAGTTAGATATAAGAAATAAATTTAAGCATTTGATATTAGAGTGTGGAAATTATAATGTACAATAATTTTTTGTATGTTTCAAAATTGACTGCAAAGTTGCCAACACAAAGAAAAGATAAATGTTTGAGGTAATAAGTAAACCAATTACCCTGTTTTGATCATTATATATTGTATACAGGCATCAGAATATAACATGTATCCCCAAAATACATACAAATATTTTATATTCATAAAAAACTGATTTAGAAACATTTGGGTATTTAAAAACATAAAGTTAAATCTCCTCTGTATTACAGAGTATACTTGGCTATTTCTATACCTCCCTAACAACCTGGAATTATTTCCATTTATTATAAACACTTTCACATGGAAGATATTCATTTTGGGAATCCCTCATATATTTTTTCTGTGATTATAAATTGAACTAAAAACCTAAGGTGAATTATCATCTGGTAAGATTGAGAACAGAAACCATTACATGTTTCACCACAAACTACAAACTCTATCTTTTATTCAAACTTCTTAAAATCAAGTTAGCAGAAGCAAATCTACATTTTTCAAAATTCATAACATAGAAACCTCAAGTAATCCAAACATTAAATTCAAATTATTTTTCATTTTTTCTAGTTCCATATCTAAACATCAGTCTAATTTGGTATCACTGCCACTTTGTTAGTTATTTGTTGATGAACTCAACACATTTTCACTGAGCCCGAAATTCCTTCAAGTTCTAAAGATTTTTCTTTGCAGAACAGTTAGATGTTCCCTTGCTTATGGAGCTTACAATTGAATAAAGAAGACAAAGAATTAACAAGTAAATAAATACGCAAGCTAATTTCAGATCATGATTGTAACTACGTAGAAAAGGAAACTGGATGCTATATTGGTGTGAGTAGGCAGTGGTGGTGTCAGGGGTTGGGGTGACATTAGATAACTTGGTCCCTGAAAGAGTGCTCTAAAAATGAGCAAGCTAAAACTTGAAATATAAGAAGCGGTCATGCATGTGAATATCTAAGGGAAAAAAAATTCCAGGCAGTAGAAAAGACAAGAATAAAAGAGGGAAATCAAGGAAAGCAAAGAAACAAAAGCTTGAAATGTGGTTGAATTCAATGATTACCTCTTAGTCACTAAATACTGTGAGGGCCTGACCATAATGTGTTCATTTGTCTGAAGGAATGTTTTTAATGTCTGTTGCTCAGGTCTACTGACTCATCAAGTTACTTTTAAAGTGGTCTGATTTCATGAATAAATGATATGGTCACTCAGGTTATAATTATGAGATTATTTTAACTACTCATAAGACAATATTAGAAATTATGAATATAAATTGTACCTTATTAAACTCAGAAAACTAGTTTTACTCATTACAATGTATTTTCTTGGGGAAATCCTCTGACTTTAGAACTATCTATTTTATCATCTTTTTCTGATTCTTATACTCTGTTCTGTTAATTTTTTAGCTATGTGCTCCAAAGATGCAAAAAAAACAAAGAAAACAATGCTGATTATTTTTTTAAAAGACCACTAAAAATATGCCTACTACTATGAAATTTCTTTATTTATTATTACTGTCCTCTTAACCTTTATTATGCACTGGGAAGTGGAACTATGTTAATGAAAGTGATTGATTAGACTTTTACCATGCTCCTTCATGTGTGCTCAGCCATGAGTTTATTTCCGTTTTCTGCAGTCAGAAAGTGTGCATGATTTGAAGCCAATTTGAAGGCTGACAGCATAGAAACCCCAAGAATGGACATGGAGATCAACAGTTAAAAGTGGAAGGTGAAGCATAAATGTGCCAAAGAAGCATTCTTTCCATTTTAAAGCTCCTTTAAATGATGTATATTAAGTGAAAAGCACTATGAAATACACACATTTTTACATGGGGAGAGAGAGAAAGGTTAGAGATAGATAGATAAATAAATGATAGATAGACAGATAGATAGATACATTAAATGATAGATGGATGATAGGTAGATGATAGATAGAAAAAAAATATGTGGCTTCTATCAGACCCCCAGTAAATAACACTAATTGTTTTTGTGCTAAAAACTTAACAATCCTTAGAAACTAAAAAGCACAAATGTTAGACAACAAAGGTCAATAGGGATGTGCACAGAAGTGTTTCTTGTGGTAGTTTAAGGTTTGACTTGCATCACCAGCCAAAATATCATGCAAATTTAATTTTTTTCTTTTTTTATTTAAAGAAATTTGAGAAAATATAGATATTCAAATATGCACTTAGCTCAAAGAGCCCTGGGAGATAAATATGGTAAAGTCAAATGATTTTATCTCTTTTTAACATTCCATTGTGCATATGTATTTGGCAATAGGCTAAATATTTAGAAGCCAACTGTGAATAGGGAGACATAATTAATCTAACTATATGTTTTTTATTGTTTTTAATTTTTTATTGCATTTTAGGTTTTGGGGTACATGTGCAGAACATGCAAGACAGCTGCACAGGTACACACACGGCAGTGTGTTTTGCTTTCTTTCTCCCCTTCACCCACATTTGGCATTTCTCCCTGGGCTAACTCTCCCCAGCTCCCCCCCCCCCGCTGGCCCTCCCCTTTTCCTCCCAATAGACCCCAGTGCTTAGTACTCCCCTCCCTGTGTCCATGTAAAAACATTCCATGTTCATGGTTAGGAAGAATTAATATCGTGAAAATGGCTATATTGCCCAAAGTAATTTACAGAATCAATGCTATCCCCATCAAGCTACCATTGACTTTCTTCACAGAACTGGAAAAAACCACCATGAACTTCATATGAAACCAAAAGAGAGCCCGCAGAGCCAAGTCAATTCTAAGCAAAAGAACACAGCGGGGGGCATCACACTACTGGATTTCAAACTATACTACAAGGCTACAGTAATCAAAACAGCATGGTACTGGTACCAAAACAGAGATATAGACCAATGGAACAAAACAGAGGCATTGGAGGCAACACAACATACCTACAACCATACAATCTTTGATAAACCTGACAAAAACAAGCAATGAGGAAAGGATTCCCTGTTTAATAAATGGTGTTGGGAAAACTGGCTAGCCATGTGCAGAAAGCAGAAACTGGACCCCTTCCTGACACCTTACACTAAAATTAACTCCAGATGGATTAAAGACTTAAACATAAGACCTGGCACCATAAAAACCGTAGAAGAAAATATAGGCAAAACCATTCAGGACATAGGAGTAGGCAAGAACTTCATGACCAAAACACCAAAAGCATTGGCAACAAAAGCCAAAATAGACAAATGGGACCTAATGAAACTCCACAGCTTCTTCATGGCAAAAGAAACAGTCACTAGAGTGAATTGGGAACCAACAGAATGGGAAAAAATGTTTGCAGTTTACCCATCTGACAAAGGGCTGATATCCAGAATTTACAAAGAACTCAAACAGATTTACAGGAAAAAAACAAACAAGCCCATTCAAAAATGGGCAAAGGATATGAACAGACACTTTACAAAAGAAGACATATATGAGACCAACTATCATATGAAAAAATGCTCATCATCACTGGTCATTAGAGAGATGCAAATCAAAACCACATTGAGAAACCATCTCTCGCCAGTTAGAATGGTGATCATTAAAAAATCTGGAGACAACAGATGCTGGAGAGGATGTGGAGAAAAAGGAACACTTTTACACTGTTGGTGGGAGTGTAAATTAGTTCAACCATTGTGGAAGACAGTGTGGCGATTCCTCAAGGCCTTAGAAATAGAAATTCTATTTGACCCAGCAATCCCATTACTGGGTATATATCCAAAGGACTATAAACCGTTCTACTATAAGGACGCATGCACACAAATATTCATTGCAGCACTGTTTACAATAGCAAAAACCTGGAACCAACCCAAATGCCCATCGATGATAGACTGGATTGGGAAAATGTGGCACATATACACCATGGAATATTATGCAGCCATGAGAAATGATGAGTTCGTGTCGTTTGTAGGGACATGGATGAAGCTGGAGACCATCATTCTCAGCAAACTGACACAAGAACAGAAAATGAAATACTGCATATTCTCACTCATAGGCGGATGATGAAAAATGAGAATCTAACTATATGTTTTTAAAGGAGTAATTGATCTTAGACTGCATTAATTACTGTACATTCTCCAAGTTAAAGATCCCTTTAGTTCTACATACTGTACTTTAAAATTAACATGAACATATGGGGAAAAATTACTTAGAAAGAGATGTGAAAATTTCCTGTCCAAAACACTAAAAATATAACACTGTATACGGGAAAAATAGTATACATCTAAAATTCATCCTTCAAAGTATTCAGTATCTACCATATTCCATGCATTTTGGCTAGCTATAATATTTAGTAAAAGGAAAAAATACTATTCTCACAGAGCTTAAATATTAAGAAATTGGAGATGTCTTTCATGGGAAATTAAAACTATTTTAAATTAAATGAAAGACTACATGTGCAAGAGGGATTATTTATTATGTATTGTCTTCAAAGGAAGAACAAGAAAGGAGACCTGGGCCAAAACTGGAAGGAGGCAGCTGAGAGGAAAAGCCTATATTTTACCTTCAATATCAAATACTATCAAATATACTACCTTTTTTTCATTTCTTCAACTGTAAGGGAAAAAAATTAATATATTTTTCTGAGTCATCACAAAGTTCATGGCTGAGACCTCCATAACAAAAAGACTAACAAGAGAAAAGTAAACACATTTATTTAAGTTTTGTATGACATAGTAGCCTTCAGAAATTAAGACCCAAAGAACATTGTATTTTTGTGAACAGTCACACAAATGTATGATTCAAGGACAAAAGGAATGATCCAATGGTACTAAAGTTGGGGAGAGTTAGCAGGTCTGTTCATTCAGTTTCTTCTGGGCATTCCTATAACCGGCCTTCCCTCAGCATATAGGGCAGGACACCTGTCACATGAGGGTCTCCGAGGGAGAGGAGAGGAAGAAGGTCATTGTCACTTTCCTAGGTTTTATGATTTCCTGGGGTAAGAAGAGGTGAGGGGAATTTTTAGTTCTTACAGCTCACTTCAAGAGAGAGAAGGCAGAAAAAGATCAGAGAGACCTTCTTGCTTCTTCAGTTTTCTCAATTTCCTGCAGTTTAAAATACTCAGTACACTAAGGTGCCACATCTTGAAGTAGCATTTTCTGTACTCCATCACAACATACATTTGCTAGGCACATATATAAGGATCTTTGGAATATATCAGAAAAACCATTAACATTCTCACATTTGAGTATTATTTAATTCTTATATTCCTAAAACTAAGTTTTCAGTTCCCACTGATAAACATGTTACTAGCCATGATTAAGCTGCAGGATAATACAGAAGTATTTTTATGATGAGTTTTATATAAGTTTCCTGTTATAAATTACCTTCTTGAAAGCAAAAGTACTAAAATAATGCATATCACCTACAGTTACTGTGTGGTCCACATTGAAATATCCATATTAGAAGTATCAATAGTACACCAAAAATGAAACATATGTTCTGGATGTGATAACTTCTAATGACTATTGTTATTCTGCCAAGATGATTTGGAATTAGATTGGAATTTCTGATATGAGCCAATATTTACCTATTTATCCAAATTAACTTCTAAATTACTTAATGTATTACTAGAAAAATAAAACTAATGAGTTATCCATGCTAATATACAGTATTGGCAAATTTCTAATCATGCCCAGACCTAGTATATTACTTGACACTAGAAATAATCAATGAGAGTATTTTTCTACTACCTGAAAGATTCACACAAAAAATTGTGTATCTAGATGTGGGACCGCAAGAGATTTTTCTGAAGTCAAAAATGCTACTGGGCTACTGAGTAATCTAGCTCCAGGCCAAAATCCTATGGTGATCTTTCAGGCACAACCACAAGCAATCACAAGGCCTTGTCTGGTGATCTCAGAAGGGGAAACTGCCCTCCTTATGCCACAGCCAGTACATCATGGTTTTCTGGAGAGGGTTATAGTCAAAATCATCCCCCTCTTGCCCCCGACCCCTGCCCTGCCACAGCTAACCATGTTCATACTCTCATACACTATCTGCATTCCTAGCCTGCTTTCTTCCACTTGGAGGTCTCCTTATTGGGGAACTTGCCTGAGGCACTTTTACCCATTTTGACTTGGTACTTTTCCATACCTAACCCTTACCCCTTTCTCTCCCCTAACCCAAACACGTTCATCGGAAGGAAGGAAACTTCTGTTTGGGTCTCTGCAGCAGTGAGATGATTCCACTTATTGGTGCTGCTTCCAGCTACCCCTCACCCTGTGTCCATACGATGGGGAAAATGAAACTGGAGGGAGCCAGGGCCCCTCTTCTTGCCCTTTGTTTGCACTGTCTCAGTAAGCAAAGAAAGACTTGATTGTTACTTTAGCTCATTGTCCTAACTGACCACCTGGATATGTAATTGCATGACAGTGACTAACATGGTTTTTGTACTAAATTTACCCTGAAAGTTGTACATGAAAGGAGGTTGCTAACATTTCTTCTCCAATAATCAGAAAGGAATTTGCCACCGTATGGCACCATGGCACATGCTACTTATCACTATGAATAGAAACTGGCAAATATTAAACATCATACAAGAATTTTAGCACAACCCAGATTTTCTCAGAAGCATTCATTAGCCAATCAGCCTAATAAAATGCAAATATTTGTGTAATTAACCTTCCTATCTGTTTAAGCCTGGTTCAGGTCATACCATCTATTCTCCACACCCAATTCCTATGACATTTATAACCCATAGATGTAGATAATATATTTATTCATGAAATTTTATTATATTTTCCTCACATTTCAACTGTATGTTTGCTATTACTTGCTATAGAATATAGTTACCATGAACATCTCTATCTCTCTCCATAAATTGAAAGCTCCTAGAATATAACTTTGCATTTATCATTCCACTTAACCATCGGAATTAGCACTACGTTTTGATTGTAATAAGCACTCAAAAATATTTGTTAAGCCAAAATATTGATTTTAATTTGGAAGTTATAAGAGGAATTAATCACTATATAGCTTCAAAGGTAAACCCTGTCCAGGAGTCATTTTCTGGTGGAAAATTGAGGTTAAGGCCTTTTTAAATTTTTTTTTTTTAGATAATTGTTGATTCGCATATAGTTATAGGAAATAATACAGAGATATCCCATGGACTCTTCAGGCAGTTTCCCCCAATGGTATCACTTGCAAAACCGTAGCACAGGGTCTCAACTAGGATCTTAATATTGATACAGAACGGTTCCAATTCCACAGGGATTGTTTTTCCTGTTGCTCTTTTGTAACCACACCCATTACCCACCCACTACCTTTTTATCCCCTGGAAAATCCAGTGAACATAGTTTATTTTCAATTCTATAAGTTTTTCATTTCTAAAAAGTTATATAAATGGAGTTTTATAGACCATAACCTTTTAAAAGTAATTTCAGCTTTTATTTTAGATACAAGGGGTGCATGTGCAGGTTGCTGTATGACAATATTGTGTGATGCTGAGATTAGGGGTATGGATCCTGTCACCTAAGTAGTGAGCTGTATTAGTCCATTCTCACACTGCTATAAGGAACTTCCCAAGACTAGGTAATTTATTTAAAAAAAGAAGTTTAATTGACTTACAGTTCCACATGGCTAGGGAAGCCTCAGAAAACTTACAATCATGACAGAAGGAGAAGCAGAGATGTCTTACATGGCAGCAGAGCAAGTGTGTGCCAATGCAAAAAAAGCGACCATTCATAGAACCATCAGATCTCATGAGAATTCACTCACTATCAAAAGAACAGCATGGGAGAAACTGTCCCCATAATCCAATCACTTCCCACCAGGTCTTTCCCTTAACAACCAGGGATTACAATTCAAGATGAGATTTCGGTGGGTACACAGAGCCTAATCATATCATGAGCATAGTGCCCAGTAGGTAGCTTACCAGCCCACATTCCTCTTTCTTCCCATCTCTCCCACCTACCTCCAGTAGTCCACAGTGTCTATTTTTCTCGTGCTTATGTCCATGTGTACTCAATGTTTATGTCCCACTAATGAGTGAGAACATGAGGTATTTGGTTGGAGATTGGCTTTTCTTCACTCAGCATATTTCTCTCAAGATTTATACAGGTTGTTCTATTCCAATAGTTTGTTCTTTTTTGCTGAATAGTATTCTGTGGCATGTTTTTATCACAGTTTCTTTAACCTACTGAAGGCATCTGGGTTATATCCTGTTTGGGAATATTATAAACTGTTACAAATATTTGTATACAGGTTTGTAATGTACACACATATTCATTTATCTGGGATAATTACACAAGGGTACAATTGTTGCCTCATATGGTTGCTGTATGTTTAGTTTATTAAGAAACTGCCAAATTGTTTTACAGAGAGACTTCACCATTTTACATACTTGTCAGCAAGTCTGAGTGATCCAGTTTTGCCACATCCTTGTTAATATTCATTTATGTAACTTCCTAGAATCATTACTTTAGCCATTCTTATAGGCATTAGTGATATCTCATTGTGGTTTTAGTTTGAATTTCTGTAGTGACTAATAATGAGTTATGTCCTTATTTTCCATTTCCATATCCTCTTTAGTAAAATGTTTCTTCATGCCTCTTGTCAATTTTTAATTGAGATGCAGGTTTTGTTTTTGTTTTTGTTTTTTGCTTTTGAAATTTAAGAGTTTTTAATGTACTCTAGATACAAATCTTTTGTCAAATATATGGTTTTAAAATAGTCTACCTCAATATGCAGTTTTTCATTTCATCCTCTGAACAGGTATTCCTCAGAGCAAGATTTTAAAATTGTGATGAAGTTCAATTTGACATTTTTTCCCTTTAGGGACTGTGCTTTGGTACCAAGTTTAAAAACTTAACCTAGCCCTATATTTTCTTCTGCTTTTTCTGTTTTATACCTTTAGGTTTTATATTTAAGTCCATGATCTATTTTGAGTTAATTTTTGCATAAAATGTGATACTTGTGTTGAGGTGTTTGTTTGTTTGTTTTGGCCTATGTCTATGGATGTCCAATTGCTCCAGCACCATTTTTTTGAAATGCAGTTTTTTTTTCAATGAATTGTTTTTGCATCATTGTCAAATGTCAGTTGGGCATTTCAGAAGAAAACAAAAATTAAACCCTTTTTTTTCTTCTATTCACACACACAACTCAACACATTTCTGATACAAGGTGTTGGTGGGGAGTGTGGTGGATTCTCCCTCTAACAAGCAATTCTCCATCAGATACCAGATAGTGTACTACAATTCAATTCAGTTCTGACTATCTGAACATAGCATCAGATCCTACAGGTTAAAGGCTCAGTCCCACAAGACTGTCTCCCACTTCAATGCCAGTCTCAAGCCCCTGGTTGTGATCTGTGCTGTGACCAACTGGCTGTAGATCAGGGTTCCTACAACTGCATCTTTGAGTTGCATTAATTTGTTACAGTGGCTCATAGAATTTAGGAAAACACTTTACTTAGACCAGGAGTGGTGGCCTATGCCTGTAATCCCAGCACTTTGGGAAGCTGAGGCAGGTGAAAAATGAGGTTAGGAGTTCAAGACCAGCCTGATCAACATGGAGAGGTGGCAGGCACCTATACTCCCAGCTACTCGAGGCTGAGGCAGGAGAATCGCTTGAACCCAGGAGGTGGATGTTGCATTGAGCTGAGATCATGCCATTGCACTCCAGCCTGGGTTACAGAGTGAGACTCAGTCTCAAAAACAAACAACAAAAAAAAAATGTGTTAAAGTAGCTCACAGAATTTAGAAAAACACTTTACTTAGGTTCGCAAATTTATTATAAAGGATACTATTAAGGATATAGATGAATAGTCAGATGGAAGAGGTGCATAGGGCAAGGAAAGAGGAAAGTTGTGTAGAGCTTCCACGCCCTCTCTGGAATACTACCTCATGTGGCCAATCCAGAAGCTAGGCCAAGATAGTCAACTTTATCTTTAACCCTTCTCCTGTCCTGAAAGATTGGGGTGTGGGGCTAAAAGTTCCAATTCTCCAATCACATGGTTGGTTTCCCTGGCTACAAGCCCCCATCCCGAGACTATCCAGAATTCCTCATTAAAATAAAAGATATTCCTGTCATCCAGGAAATTCCATGGTATTTAGAAGCTGTGTGCCAGGAAGTAGGGACAGAGACCAAATATATAATTCTTGTTATATTATATTATCACAGATGTATTTCTGTGGGGACATTTCTGAATTCTTTGTTCTTTTCCATTAATCTAGGTATCTAACCCTCTGATAATACCATGCAGTCTTTAGTACTATAGCTATATACTAAGTTGAAATTAAGCAGATCAATTTCATTCACTTTATTTTCTTTCAGAATTGTTTTATTCTAGTTCCTTTGCCCTTCCATAAAAATTTTACAATAATCTTGCCAAAACAACCTTGATGGGATTTTGACAGGAATAGTGTTAAACCTATATATCAATTTGGGGAGAATTGACAATATTTACTACAGTGAGTCTTCCAGTCTATAAACATAACATATCTCTCCACATATTTATTGGGACTTACTTTGATTTCTTTCATCAGCCTTGTGTACTTTTCAGGGTACAAGTCCTATGCCAGTTAAGTTAGAGTTATACCTAAACTTTTTTTTTTTAGTGATCATTAGTGGTATTATGTTATTAATTTTGGTGTCCATGTGCTCATTCTTAGTATTTGAACACATAATTAGTCTGTTTCTCCTGTATCTTGTGACCTTGTTTCTCATTTATTAGTCCTGAAAGTTTTTGGTAAATTTCTAGGAGTTTTCTAGGTAGACATGTCATCTGAAAATCAGGACAGTTATATATATTTATTTTTCCAAACTGTATTTCTTTACTTTGCCTTATTATACTGACTAGAGCATCCAACACTATGTTCAATAAGAGTGGTAAGAGCAAACATCCTTACCTTGTTCCTAATGTTAAATAAAAAATATTCAGTCTTTCAGCATTAAGTATAAGGTTAGCTGTTGTGAGTTTTTTTGTTTCATAGGTGGTCATTACTAAGTTAAGAAAGTTGTTCTATTTATCATGAATGAGTGTTGAATTTTGTCTAATTATCTATATCAAAGCCCATTAATTTGGTTGATAACATTGTTGCACATTGAACAATATCGAATCACTAAAATAAATATACTATATAATTCCTTCTATATATTGCTAGATTTTATTTGTAAATATTTTTAAAGACTGCATCCATTTTCTTAGGAATATTGGTCTGTAGTTTACTTTCTTTTCTTTTCTAACAGTGTCATTATCTGGTTTTGGTATCAGAGTAATACCAGCTTCATAAAATGAATTGGGAAGAATTTTCACCTCTTCTATTTTCTGGAAGAGATTGTGTAGAAGTAGTGCTAATTATTCTTTAAACTTTGATATAATTCTTCAGTTAAACATCTAGGCATGGATATTTATTTGGGGAAATTTTTAAGATGTTAAATTATATTTTCTTTTTGGTTGTAGGTCTCTGAGAGGAGACAGGACTTAAACAGTTTTTGTTCTGCTCTCATACCACAACAACAATCAACACAAAAGACTTCTGGGACCAAATGTGTATGTGTGTGCTGCAGGAGGTATGGATCTCGACACACCAAGCAAACAAATAATTCTGCAGCAGATACCAGCTGAGTGTCCTCTAATTCAATTCTGACACTATCTACCTGAGGATAGCATTGGCTCTCACAGGTTGAAGGCTCAGTCCCCAAAATGGCCCCCTCCTACACTTCCAATGCCAATTGCAAGCCCCAGGTTGTCTTACCTGTGCTCCTCATTTACCAGCTATAAACTAAGGATCCCATGACCTTCTCTTTGGATCTGATTAGTTTGCCAGAGTGGCTCACAGAACTCAGGGAAGCTTACATTTACCAGTTTATTATGAAGAATATTACAAAGGATACAGAAAAGATGTACAGGGTGAGGTATGAAAAGAAGTGTGGAGCTTCCATGTGCTCCCCAGGCACACCACCCTCCAGGAACTGTATGTGTTCAGCCATCCAGAAGCTCTCTGAATTCTATCCTCTTAAACCTTTTATGGAGAGTTCATTGGATAGGCATTAATGATAACTATGCCGAAATTTGACTGGACAAAAAGGTTATGCTAATAGACGAAGTGGGATAGCTTAACAAGGCCTGTCTGTTCAGATTCTTCCTGGCCTCTGTGCAGCATTCCTTCCTCCAGGGTGTAGGATAGAATCTCTTCACAAATGAGGTTCTTATGACCTGCAATCAGCTTAAAGTCTTACCTTGGGCTTGTGAAAGAAGTGCAGGAGAAGGTCAGAAAGAAAGATTCTGTTTCCTAAAGCTTGCTTCTAAGGCCTAACCTGCCCCAACATTGTAACAAAGACTGTAATAAGGGCAATGGAACTGTGAGCCAGAAATTGTGCACAAAAACACCTGTGTGTAAATATATATGATAGGGATATACTGCTTCAGCTGTGTCACACAAATTTTGACAAGTTGCTTTAAATTTTTATCCAGTTCTGTAAATTACCTTGCCTAGACTTCTTTGACTCATTGATTATTTAGAAGCATGTTGTTTAGTTTCCACATGTTTGGAGGTTTTTTGTTTTTCTGTTATTGATTTACGGTTTGATTCCATTGCAGTCAGAGAACATATTCGGTATGATTTCAATTCTCTTAAATTTGTTAAGGTCTTTTATAGGCCATACATTTCTCAATTGCCAGCATCTTCTGCTCCAATTCTTGGATATAAGTGGCAAAAAGAAAACCAAGGGCACTCACCACTGTGTTGTTCCTCAGTCCGAGGTCCCGAGCTTGTCTGTCTTTTCCTTTTTTTTTTATTTTTTATTGCATTTTAGGTTTTGGGGTACATGTGCAGAACATGCAAGACAGCTGCACAGGTACACACATGGCAGTGTGTTTTGCTTCCTTTCTCCCCTTCACCCACATTTGGCATTTCTCCCCAGACTATACCTCCCCAGCTCCCCCCACCCTTGCTGGCCCTCCCCTTTCCCCCCATTAGACCCAAGTGTTTAGTACTCCCTTCCCTGTGTCCATGTGTTCTCATTGTTCATCACCCGCCTATGAGTGAGAATATGCAGTATTTCATTTTCTGTTCTTGTGTCAGTTTGCTGAGAATGATGGTCTCCAGATTCATCCATGCCCCTACAAACGACACGAACTCATCATTTCTCATGGCTGCATAATATTCCATGGTGTATATGTGCCACATTTTCCCAATCCAGTCTATCATTGATGGGCATTTGGGTTGGTTCCAGGTCTTTGCTATTGTAAACAGTGCTGCAATGAATATTCGTGTGCATGCGGCCTTATAGCAGAACGATTTATAGTCCTTTGGATATATACCCAGTAATGGAATTGCTGGGTCAAATGGAATTTCTATTTCTAAGGCCTTGAGGAATCGCCACACTGTCTTCCACAATGGTTGAACTAATTTACACTCCCACCAACAGTGTAAAAGTGTTCCTTTTTCTCCACATCCTCTCCAGCATCTGTTGTCTCCAGATTTTTTAATGATCACCATTCTAACTGGCGAGAGATGGTTTCTCAATGTGGTTTTGATTTGCATCTCTCTAATGACCAGTGATGATGAGCATTTTTTCATATGATAGTTGGTCTCATATATGTCTTCTTTTGTAAAGTGTCTGTTCATATCCTTTGCCCATTTTTGAATGGGCTTGTTTGTTTTTTTCCTGTAAATCTGTTTGAGTTCTTTGTAAATTCTGGATATCAGCCCTTTGTCAGATGGGTAAACTGCAAACATTTTTTCCCATTCTGTTGGTTGCCGATTCACTCTAGTGACTGTTTCTTTTGCCGTGCAGAAGCTGTGGAGTTTCATTAGGTCCCATTTGTCTATTTTGGCTTTTGTTGCCAATGCTCTTGGTGTTTTGTTCATGAAGTCCTTGCCTACTCCTATGTCCTGGATAGTTTTGCCTAGATTTCCTTCTAGGGTTTTTATTGTGCCAGGTCTTATGTTTAAGTCTTTAATCCATCTGGAGTTAATTTTAGTGTAAGGTGTCAGGAAGGGGTCCAGTTTCTGTTTTCTGCACATGGCTAGCCAGTTTTCCCAACACCATTTATTAAACAGGGAATCCTTTCCCCATTGCTTGTTTTTGTCAGGTTTATCAAAGATAGTATGGTTGTAGATATGTTGTGTTGCCTCTGGTGCCTCTGTTTTGTTCCATTGGTCTATATCTCTGTTTTGGTACCAGTACCATGCTGTTTTGATTACTGTAGCCTTGTAGTATAGTTTGAAATCCGGTAGTGTGATGCCCCCCGCTGGGTTCTTTCTGCTTAGAATTGACTTGGCTATGTGGGCTCTCTTTTGGTTACATATGAAGTTCATGGTGGTTTTTCCAGTTCTGTGAAGAAAGTCAATGGTACCTTAATGGGGATAGCGTTGATTCTGTAAATTACTTTGGGCAGTATAGCTATTTTCATGATATTAATTCTTCCTAACCATGAACATGGAATGTTTCTCCATCTGTTTGTGTCCTCTCTGATTTCGTTGAGCAGTGGTTTGTAGTTTTCCTTGAAGAGGTCCCTTACGTTCCTAGTGAGTTGTATTCCTAGGTATTTTGTTCTTTTTGTAGCAATTGTGAATGGCAGTTCGTTCTTGATTTGGCTTTCTTTAAGTCTGTTATTGGTGTAGAAGAATGCTTGTGATTTTTGCACCTTGATTTTATATCCTGAGACTTTGCTGAAGTTGCTTATCAGTTTCAGAAGTTTTTGGGCTGAAGCGATGGGTATACTAAGTATACTATCCTGTGTCGGCAATTAGAATAATTTGGCTTCCAACTTTCCTATTTGAATGACCTTTATTTCTTTTTCTTCCCTGATTGCTCTGGCTAGAACTTCCAGTACTATATTGAATAGGAGTGGTGAAAGAGGGCATCCTTATCTAGTGCCAGATTTCAAGGGAATGCTTCCAGTTTTTGCCCATTCAGTATGATATTGGCTGTTGGTTTGTCATAAATAGCTTTTATTACTTTGAGATACATTCCATTGTTACCGAGTTTGAGGGTTTTTAGCATAAAGGGCTGTTGAGTTTTGTGAAAGGCCTTCTCTGCATCAATTGAGATAATCATGTGGTTTTTGTTTTTGCTTCTGTTTATGTGGTGAATTACGTTTATAGACGTGTGTATGTTGAACCAGCCTTGCATCCCCAGTATGAATCCTACTTGATCATGGTGGATAAGCTTTTTGATGTGCTGTTGCAATTGGCTTGCCAGTATTTTATTGAAGATTTTTGCATCTATGTTCATCATGGATATTGGCCTTAAGTTTTCTTTTCTTGTTGGGTCTCTGCCGGGTTTTGGCATCAGAATGATGTTGATCTCATAAAATGATTTGGGAAGGATTCCCTCTTTTTGGATTATATGGAATAGTTTCAGAAGGAATGGTACCAGCTCCTCTTTGTGTGTCTGGTAGAATTCGGCTGTGTATTCATCTGGACTTGGGTTTTTATTGTGTGGTAGGCTCTTAATTGCTACCTCGACTTCTGACCTTGTTATTGGTCTATTCATAGTGGCAGCTTCCTCCTGGTTTAGGCTTGGGAGGACACAAATGTCCAGGAATTTATCCATTTCTTCCAGGTTTACTAGTTTATGTGCACAGAGTTGTTTGTAATATTCTCTGATGATGGTTTGAATTGCTGTGGAATCCGTGGTGATTTCCCTTTTATCATTTTTAATTGTATCCATTTGGTTGTTCTCTCTTTTCTTTTTTACCAATCTGGCTAGTGGTTTGTCTATTTTGTTGATCTTTTCAAAAAACCAGCTCTTGGATTTATTGATTTTTTGAAGCATTTTTTGTGTCTCTATCTCCTTCAGTTCAGCTCTGATCTTAGTTATTTCTTGTCTTCTGCTAGGTTTTGAGTTTTTTTTTTTTATCTTGCTCCTCTAGCTCTTTCAATTTTCACGATAGGGTGTCAATTTTGGATCTCTCCATTCTCCTCATATGGGCACTTATTGCTATATATTTTCCTCTACAGACTGCTTTAAATGTGTCCCAGAGATTCTGGCAGGTTGTGTCTTCGTTCTCATTGGTTTCAAAGAACTTCTTTATTTCTGACTTCATTTCATTGTTTATCCAGTCAACATTCAAGAGCCAGTTGTTCAGTTTCCATGAAGCTGTGCGGTTCTGGGTTGGTTTCTGAATTCTGAGTTCTAACTTGATTGCACTGTGGTCTGAGAGACTGTTTGTTATGATTTCAGTTGTTTTGCATTTACTGAGGAGTGCTTTACTTCCAATTATATGGTCAAATTTAGAGTAGGTGTGATGTGGTGCTGAGAAGAATGTATATTCTGTGGATTTGGGGTGGAGAGTTCTGTAAATGTCTATCAGGTTTGCTTGTTCCAGGTCTGAGTTCAAGCCCTGGATATCCTTGTTAATTTTCTGTCTGGTTGATCTGTCTATTATTGACAGTGGAGTGTTAAAGTCTCCCACTATTATTGTGTAGGAGTCTAAGTCTCTTTGTAAGTCATTAAGCATTTGCCTTATGTATCTGGGTGCTCCTGTATTGGGTCCATATATGTTTACGATTGTTAGCTCTTCTTGTTGTATCGATCCTTTTACCATTATGTAATTGCCTTCTTTGTCTCTTTTGATCTTTGTTGCTTTAAAGTCTATTTTATCAGAGATGAGAATTGCAACTCCTGCTTTTTTTTTTTTGCTCTCCATTTGCTTGGTAAATCTTCCTCCATCCCTTTATTTTGAGCCTTTTTGTATCCTTCCATGTGAGATGAGTTTCCTGGATATAGCACATTGATGGCTTTTGGTTTTTTATCCAATTTGCCAGTCTGTGTCTTTTGATTCGTGCATTTAGTCCATTTACATTTAGGGTTAATATTGTTATGTGTAAATTTGATACTGCCATTTTGATGCTAGCTGGCTGTTTTGCCCGTTAGTTGATGTAGATTCTTCATTATGTTGATGCTCTTTAGCATTTAGTGTGATTTTGGAATGGCTGGTACAGGTTGTTCCTTTCTATGTGTAGTGCCTCTTTCAGGAGCTCTTGTAGAGCAGGCCTGGTGGTGACAAAATCTCTGAGTACTTGCTTGTTCGCAAAGCATTTTATTTTTCTTTCACTTATGAAGCTCAGTTTGGCTGGATATGAACTTCTGGGTTGAAAGTTATTTTCTTTAATGATGTTGAATATTGGCCCCCACTCTCTTCTGGCTTGCAGAGTTTCTGCCGAGAGATCTGCTGTGAGTCTGATGGGCTTCCCTTTTTAGGTGACCCGACCTTTCTCTCTGGCTGCCCTTAGTTATCTCTCCTTTATTTCAACCCTGGTGAATCTGATGATTATGTGCCTTGGGGTTGCTCTTCTTGTGGAATATCTTTTTAGTGTTCTCTGTATTTCCTGCATTTGAGTGTTGGCCTGCCTTGCTAGGTGGGGGAAATTTTCCTGGATAATAGCCTGAAGAGTATTTTCCAGCTTGGATTCATTCTCTTCGTCACATAGTCCCACATTTCTTGGAGACTGTTCATTCCTTTTTGTGCTTTTTCCTCTAATCTTGGTTTCTCGTTTTATTTCATTGAGTTGATCTTCCACTTCTGATATTCTTTCTTCTGCTTGGTCAATTCAGCTGTTGAAACTTGTGCATGCTTTGCGAAGTTCTCATATTGTGTTTTTCAGCTCCTTTAATTCATTCATATTCCTCTCTAAGTTATCCATTCTTGTTATCATTTCCTCGAATCTTTTTTAAAATCTTTTTTCAAGGTTCTTAGTTTCTTTGCATTGATTTAAAACATGTTCTTTAGGCTCACAAAAGTTTCTCATTATCCACCTTCTGAAGTCTAATTCCGTCATTTCGTCACAGTCATTCTCCGTCCAGCTTTGTTCCCTTGCTGGTGAGGAGTTTTGGTCCTTTGTAGAAGGCGAGTTGTTCTGGTTTCGGGTGTTTTCCTCCTTTTTGCGCTGGTTTCTTCCCATCTTTGTGGATTTATCCAACTGTCCTCTGAGTAGTTGCTGACTTTTTGATTGGGTCTCTGAGTGGACACCGAGATTGTTGATGATGGAGTATTTCTGTTGCTTGGTTTTCCTTCTACCAGTCTAGCCCCTCCACTGTACGACTGCTGAGGTCCACTCCAGGCCCTGCTTGTCTGGGGTGCACCTATAGCAGCTGTGGAACAGTGAGGGATGCTACCAGTTTCTTTTTCTGCTATCCTTGTCCCAGAATGATGCCTGCCAAATGTTAGTCTTCTGGATATAGAGGGGTCAGGGAGCTGCTTGAGGAGACAGTCTGTACTTTATAGGAGCTCAAGTGCTGAGCTGTGAGCTCTGTTGTTCATTCAGGGCTGTTAGGCTGCTACATTTAATTCTGATGCAGCAGAACTCATTAAAAAAAACTTTTTTTCTCAGATGTTCTATCTCTGGGGGTTGGGGCTTTCTTTATGAGTGTCCATTGCACTGTCCTGCCCAGCTAGGAGGCAGTCTAGTCCCTATTTGCCTGCCAAGCCTCTGCCCTGCTGGTGTGAGGTCTGCCCTGTTGCTGCAGGTTCTGCCCTACTGCTGCGGTCTCTGCTCTGCTTCCACGAGCTATGCCCTGCAGTGGAGTCTCTCTGTTGTGGCGGGTTGCCTTGGCAACGGCAGGCTGCGTCAGCAATGGGAGTGTAACCTCAGTAGGGGCGGATTGCCTTGGTAATGGCAGATGCTCCTCCCCACTGAGCTGCACCGTTCTGGGTTCAGCTGTGCCCTCAGTGAAACTCTCCACCCAGAGCATTTGGAATCGCTGTTTTGTTTGTCCCACTGCACTGGCCCAAACGCCGTTTCCCTGAAATCTCCTGGGCTGGCTCACTGTCCAAGTCCCGTTCAATCAGATGGATATGCCAATCTGCCCTCTCAAGCCTCAGATTGCTGGTTAAACAGCGCATCCGGACCAGTGCACTTTGTGCGGAGGGCTGTGGAGTGCCACTGCGCTGCGCCGACCGCCAGCAGCAACAGCCAAAACCGCTGGCTGGAGTCCCACGTCTCTTTTATACCTGGGAATTTCCCCGTTCTGTGGGCAACAAAGATCTGTCTGGAAATGCGGCCCTGACTCACCCTCCACGTGTTCAGCGAGAGCTTCAATCCTGGGCTGTTCTCACAGTGCCATCTTGGGTCGATCCCCCTGTCTGTCTTTTTCTACTCCAACTTCTCAGAAGTTAAAGTGAGGCTTTGTTTTATCCACCACTGCTGCTGATTTTCACTATTTTAAAATATATTACTGCCATATTATAAGTACTGACATTAAGGAATGAGAAACATTTATAAAACCATGAAATCAGTCTTTTAAGATCCGTGTTACACTCTGCAAAAGGTAAAGAAAATATCAATAGATTGATCTACTGCTTTATTCCCAACTTTTCTGAATCCTCTATTGCCTCTCATCATCTCATTGGAATTTCAACTAATTCCCCAATTCTCTCTTTCAAGCATTTTTATCAATGGCATTTAGTGAGCTACTTGGTAGAGATAGTGGTGGTGGTTGGGGTAGGTGGGAGGTAAAATGTGTGTGTATGGGTGTGTTAGTTTAATACATTCCTACAGAAATTTCATATGTATTAATAAAGAATGAATTGGAAAAAATAAATCATATCACAGCATAAGAAAATGCAAGCTAACAATCAATTACAGGAAAGCTTAATGACTAGAAGAATATATGACTCAAAAAAATCATAAAGAGAAATACAGATAAATGTTACTGGTGTTAAAAATATCTGCTTGCTACAAAAGGAGCACTCAGAATTAAAAGCAAATTTTCACCTATGTATATTTATAGGGCATAAAATTAATTATGAGATTGGTAAGATTTGAAGAGACAATTCACAAAAGAGGAAGCATTCATACCTAATAAATAAATGACCAAACTACTACAATTTAAAAAATAGAATTTAGGACAATGATTATTCAGACATAAACCAATAAATATTTATTATGTCACATACATACTGTATATCAGATCAGAATTTAAATTAGGCTCATTTGATAGAACTTCTTTTACAATAATAATACAGTAACTTCCTTTAGGATAAGAAATAACTATCTAGGTTCTCATTGCTGATGGCCACCTACTAGCTGTAGGTCCAGGAAAAATACTGTCTCCAATTTCTTCTTTTATAAAAGAAAAGATTAATATTTATTTTATATGGTTATTATAAAAACTAAATGGAAAATACATAAAAGGAGTTAGCACATTTCCTGGCATGTAGTAAACACTAACTATTGGCCAAATTATTGTTTGTAGTTAATTATTTATTAATAAATATAAATTTTATTAGACAGTATATGAGGAAATATGCACACGGGTTCTACTAATATCTCTACAATATATTTAATATCTGTACCTTGGAACATCCCATTTTAATGATTATAATTACATCTTAAAATATGCTTTATAACCAAAAACATGTCTTTATTATTTTGTTCATAATTCTCCAGTAATTCAGATGAGATAGGCAGAAATGGCAATTTGAAAAATGCAGAAGACTCTAAATTGATATTATCACAATATGATCAGGAGTCTGAATCTAGTGTTCTTTTGTCTGGGCTTCCTAGTTTTGTGTAGGGTAACTAGTGACTGAACGTGCATTAAAATAATTTAATTAGAATATAATGAAGTAAATTGCTATGAAATGTAGGAGAAGCTAATGACATCATAGTCTCAAAACATCCCCAAAAGTAAAAAATGCTGTATTCATTTTTTTTCTGTCACCAGTGAGCAATGACAGCCTTAATATCTAGGTTTCTTTCCAGCAAGTGGATTTTGGACAGGGTTGAAAGTTTTTTCTTTGAATTGTTCACAGCCCCAGTTAGGGACAAAATTAGCCACTACCACAGGATGGATGATTATTTTCACAGAAGACTTCTTCTGAATATATTTGAATTGCAAATGTCAAAACCCCTAAAGAAAATGACGGCAAAAAAAAGAAATAGTGTGAATTTTCTTAAGAGCAGCAGTAAGTCATTATCAAGCAATTAACATTGTAATACGCTCCCATTTCTTAGTTTGGTATATTTTGTTCAATATTGGAAATATAATTATGATAAAGCTTGAAGTCACAGTACAGTACTCATATGTTAACCATTTATAAACAATTTGTTTCTAATGACAGACAGGAGAGCATGTAATTTCACTCAGCATTTCCAGAAAGACTATTTGCCAAACAGTGCTCCATTTGATTGCCTTTAAAGTGCAATCCTGGGTTGTTAAAGTGAAAATATGATTTTTGGTTGCAGGTAATTAACTTTCCCCCTGCTATTCATTTCTTAAATATTAATGAAGGGACTTTTAAGTCTTTACTATCAATGAGTATTTGTCAATGCCAAAAAATAAAAAATAAAATAAAATACAGAGCCCCAAACTCTTCAAATAACCTTTTTCTCTATCATTCTGTATAAAACCTTTAAATTAACTAATGATGTCCTGAAAGGTGCAAAGGGCAAAGTTCACAGACTGAAATGAGCCAAGTCATCAAGCAGGAAGGGAGAAAACAGCCAAAGAAAGGAAAGTGATACCCAGCTGAAGGAGGATAGAGAGAAATTATTTGAAATATAGATTCTTTCTGCAAAAGTTCCTTCTTCAAAGCTTTTTGGAAAAAAAATGTAATGCAAAAAAATTTAAGTATGAAGTATAAGTAAAAAAAATTTGAAAGCATATTTTAAAATACACACATGATCATAGGGGTTCATTGTGGACTGTGAGTGGGTCCATATTTAGTGGCATCTGTCTTTAACTAGGAATAAGGCCAAAATCAGTCACAGAATTGGTCTGCTCCATTTGTCTCAGAGATCACTAGATATATTTCTAGCACTTCTTTTTCTCCTAAGAGTCTAGCATTTATAGTATCTATTCAAGGAGAACTCACAAGTATAGCATTTCATGAGCTCTTGATAAGCTGTCTGAATCATGCACCATTGTGCAATGGATTTCCTCAAGCCCTTTTCTTTATTAAAGTTCAAGAACAGACTATGAATTCCTGATTTGCCTTTGTCTTCTCTGTCCAGTTTCTACAGGGTCCTATTTGAGACTACTTTGCTTAGAGCTGGTAATGAGCACTCTAATTTTGACACATTTTGGGGTCTCATATTCTTATATCTTTTTCTGAACATTCAGAATAAAGAGAGCTAGTATTAATGGAATACACACCGTGTGTAGTGACATCATTTTCTCACTTTAACCTTACAGTACTTGTGAGGATGGAGGGATAATCGTAATTAGCTAATCCCTTCCTAACTTCAGTTCCTACTTGTCTATACTTGGTAGTCTATCACTTAAACTATTCTCTCAACCATCACTTTGACATCCTGTGCAAATATTCTTTGACAAAAATATCTGAGTGAAATCCAAACTTCAGAATAATGAAATCATCTGCTTTATCTATTAGCTCACTCTGGAGCTTATCTCATGCTATGATTTGAATATTTGTCCCCTACAAAACGCATGTTAAAATTTAATCCCCATTGTGGCAGTATTGGGAGGAAGGACTTTTAAGAGGCAATTGGGTAATGAGGGCTCTCCCCTCATGAATAGATGAATATTTTTTATAGATTAATGGGCTGTCATAAGGGTGGAACTGGTGGCTTTCTAAGAAGAAGACAATAAACATGAACTAGCATGCTCAGCCCCCTCACCATGCGATGCACTGTGCTGCCTTGGAACCCTACAAAGAATCTCACCAACAAGAAGGCCCTCACCAATTGTGGGCTTTGACCTTGGATTTCTCAACCTCCATAACTGTAAGAAATAAATTCATTTTCTTTGTAAATTACCCAGTTTTAGTTATTCTGTTAAAAGCAACAGAACACAGACTAATAAATCCTACCTACAGTCTGCTCAAACGATGTCTTTTCAAATTTGCTAAAGATTTGCTTCTCTTTTAAACATATAAACATTCTGCAGTCTCTGCCACTTTTAATAAATCTTCTTTGATCTCCTCTAGCCATAATCCAGTCTCTTCTTTCCTTAAAAGCCTATATTTCAGAAAGAGTGCTATACACTTAATGTCTCCAGATCCATTTAATTAGCACACTGAAATCTGATTTCTGTACTTCATGTTCAAAGTTACTGTAGATAACATCATCTATTATTTCCCAGTTGCTAAATCTAAAGGAGAGTTTTTATTCCTTACCTCAATTGGCCTCACTATATCTGTGATATATACATATATACATATCTCTTCTCCCTTGGGTTTCAGGATTCACTCTCTCCTTGCTTTCCTATCTATCTTAGTTTCCTCTTCTAAGACGTTCTTTCTGCACTCATAGCTTGAATTCTGATGTTTACTAAAATCAATCCTTGACATTTTTCTCTCCTTATGTTTACCTCTTCTTGAGATCTCCTATTTCACCTAATACGATCCATATCTATGATTGAAGTGTGGTCTCATTTTTTAGCTCCAGAAACAGACTTTAAACTTGAATTACAGGCCCCAGAAATCTCTTTGTAGATATCACATACTCCCTCTCTCGCTCTCCCCTCTACATACGAATATCTTCATCCTTTATTATTCACACACAAAATTAATGGCATTATTATCCAGAGATGAGCTAGGCCCAATTATAAAGTGCAGTAATAGCTGAAAGGTTAGAGACGGTAATGATTTGACATTGGCACAAGTATACTTTTCTCTGGTCTATTCATGAAGAGACAATAGAAAGTACAAAGAATAAAAGTGGGGAACATGACTGTCTATTTCTTCCCTTGTCTCATGAGAAGGAGTGCTGGAAATTTTGTGTTCTTGACCACCCATAGAGAGGAACAAGTATGCCAAGTCTGAGAATAACAGGACAATGGGCTCAAAATCCTGGCCTCAAATGATCCTCTTGCCTCAGCCTCCTGAATAACTGGGATTATAAGAACACACCATGCCTGGCTCAAACTATGGACTCACTAGCTTTTTGTCTATTGCCACCTTAGCACTCTGAAACAAAAGATGATATAAGGCTACTGTGTTACCTGGACCTCGAGACTGGACAGTCTTGCTGTGCCAGCACTTGACCAGTCCTCCTTGATCTATGCTTCTGCTACCAGGCCCTATGAGTTTTCTACTTACGTCCTTTTAGGAGCTATTTGTGGGTAATCCTAGTCATGACCCACCACAATACAGTTACCCAAGTCAGGGCATTTGAAATTGTCCTTGCTTTTATATTCTCCTCCACCTCCTATACGCAACAAATGATTACCTTCCACTACTTCTTTCCATTAAATATCATTTACCTACCCACTCCTCTGTTTCCAATGCTATTTCTGCTATCATCTCTCAGATGAATATTACAAAAGTCTCCAGTATGGCCTCTAACCTCAAAATCTCTCTCTCTCCAGCTCATTCTGCATTCTCTGTCAGCATGAACATCCTAAAATATAAATATGATGCCTCACTCCCTTTCAAAAATTATTTAATGACTCCTCACCACCTTTAGGATAAACTCCAAGTTTATCCAACATAAGATGGGGCCTGCTAAGTTCTGAAATCTTAGCATTTATCATTTCTTCTTCAGAGGATTTCTAATTCCTCAAGCACACATTATGTCCTTAAGCCCCTATGCCTTCTAACATGTGTAGAATGCTGTCTTCCTATCTTTTCTACAAAGTTTATATTTACTAGGCTGCCGAAACTCTATTCAGGTCTACCCACATACTCTCTCTGCAAACCTTATAACTTCGATATTCAGAGCACATTTTAGACTCCAACTATTTCTTTGCCACCTCTTCTTCTATTACCTGAGTTCAAGTCACCATGACTTTTCAAATAAATCACTGCAATATTCATCAAACTAGTCTGTTGACTTATACCCTGGCTTACCCCATGCTGTTTTTCCTCCCCCAGTAGCCAGAAAGACTCTTGAAATCCTATGTGAGGTCATATTACTTCCCTTTATAACCCATCAATGGACTCACTCAGAGGGAAAGCCAAGTTCTTATAATGATTTACACAGCACACATTATCTGGTCTCCAATTACCTCTGTCTTGTGTCTTATGTCACATGTTTCACCTGCTCTCTCACATTACTAAAGCAACACTGGTACCCGTTATTCTAGCAACGCAATTCCATCTTAGGATGTATTCCCTCTGTCCATAACTCCACCTCCAGATTATATACACTTATATGTATATATCTGATGTATACATATGTAGATATACATTCCTAGCATACCGTCATGGACATAAAATTTCTTCTGTACCTTATTAGCATCTCTAGCTGGGCCGAAGAATTAAACTAACATATGAGAGATTATCAAGAGAAAAGCATACACATTTTATTTAGTAAGTTTTACATGTGCATGGGAGCCTTCAGAAGGAAAATAAAGACCTAAAGAAGCAGTTAGAGCTGAAAGCTTATATACTAGTTGGACTAAGAGTAATAAATTGTGAAACCATGGCAAGAAAAAGGGGCTTGGGCTAGGACAGTTAACTGTGGAAAACTGACTAGGAAGGTAAGAGTTAGTTTGACAAATTTCATTTGTACAGATTTCTCTCATGGCCTCATCTCCGGTGATAAGAATGTCTTCCTTCCACTTAGTACAAGAAAAGCATCCTTCACATGGAAGTTTAATCTCCTTTTTTTAAGAAGAAAAAGTAGGTCAGAGTACCCTTCTTTCATCTACTGTTTTTCAGGTGCCTTTAACTCAAAATAATCAATATGTCCAAATGTCACATTTTAGGGTGGCCTGCTTTCAACACCTGACAATATATTTAACTATACAACCACACACACACACACACACACACACACACACACACACACACGCTCACAGATATACTGATATGGGTAATTTTATCATTCCATTCAAATGCCACCTTATGAAAGATGCCTCACCTGACAACCCCAAATAGAAGAGAAACGTCTCATCAATATTCTCCACCTTCTTATCCTACTTCACTTTTTTCTCAAAGCATCATACAGTCTGTTCTGTGATTCTGCTTGATTACAATAGAATGTAATCTTCATAAGAATAGATCTTGACTGTTTAATTTATTGATGTATCCCTGAAACAGGATAATGAATAAATGGAGAGATTAATCTACTATCTTCCATTTTGTTTTCCCCTTCACTACAGAATCCAAGTAAAAATGCACAATTTTTATAATTATAAAGACAGTTTGTTCCCCATTTTGAGACATTTGGAAATAAAGGTCATTTTGTAACATATATATATGTTATAAATAATATATTACATAAGTTATAAATAACATAACATTGTTACTATAAATAATATAACATTATAAGTCACAATATAAACATATTATTTTGAGATACACAATTCAACCTACACACCAGCTCTAACATTCCAATTAGATGCCATGTTGGGAGACCCTTAGCACCAGACAGTACCCTACACCAGAGAGGCAATTCTTAAATGTTACATTTGCTTTTATTCTCTTGCTTAAATTAATTCCACTTGAGACCTAACCTAGAGTAATTAAAAATAAGATGGTTTAAATATTCTTTTTTTTGTTTTTTAGACAGAGTCTTGTTCTGTTGCCAGGCGCCAGGCTAGAGTGCAGTGGCGTGATCTTGGCTCACTGCAACCTCCGCCTCCTGGGTTCAAGCAATTCTCCTGCCTCAGCCTCCTGAGTAGCTGGGACCACAGGTGCACGCCACCATACCCAGCTAATTTTTGTATTTTTTAGTAAGGATGGGGTTTCACCACGGTCTTGATCTCTTGACCTCGTGATCCGCCCAACGCAGCCTCCCAAAGTGCTGGGATTACAGGCGTGAGCCACCATGCCCAGCCTTAAATTTTCTACTTGTATTAGTTTTATAGCACCACCCTGAGAAAGCACCACAAATTGTGTAGCTTTAGACAACAGAAATATGTCTTGTCACAGTATGGAGGCTAGAAGTCCAAAATCAAGGTATTGGAAGAGCCAGGCTCCTCCAAAGCCACTACAGTCCCATTTCTTGTCTCGTCCAGTGTCTGGTAGCCTCAGGTATTCCTTGGCCAGTAGCAGCAGAATTCCAATCCCTGTCTCTGCCTTTGTTCCTCTATGTCTGTCGCTTCTTTCTCATAAAAACACCAATCATACAGGATTAAGGGATCACTCTACTCTACTATTGACTCATTTTAATTAATTACACCTGCAACAACCATATTTCAAAAAATAAGGTCATATTCTAAGGTACTAGGAGTCAGGATATCAACATATTATTTTCAGGGACACAATTCAACCTATACACTAGGAAATCAGAACCTCTATGTTCTGCCATGGAGGTTATACTTTTATTTCTTGCACATTCATATATACAGGAACTCTTTTTTGATATATACAATATCATATTCTGAAGAATAAAAATGAATTAAATCTAGTTCTTATCTGTAGGGAGATATGGAAACAAATATTTAATACTTAAAATACTACATTTAAATGTGATACTAGTGGTATCATCAGAATGCCCTAGGAGCATAGATTACGTCTGATTAATCCAACTTGTGAGACCAGGCAAGGCATTACAAAGATAATCTTAAATTTAATATTAATAAAAGTCTAAGACCTAAGCTTGTGCAAATATCAGAGGGGACATTCCAGATACAAGTCCATTAAATACACATATATTGGGTATCTGCTGTATGCTAAACATGAGTTAGGTGCTGGCATACAGATAAAATTTGTATTAGTTTCTGGGAATACAGGCATTAAGTGCACTTGTCTTGATGGAATATTAATTTATTGAGAAAAACAGTAAACAGATAATGATAGAACTATCATGGAGCTGCAATAGAATGATGGGAATAAATAATTAGGCTTGAATGCCACATTAACTGACATGGCAATATTATAAAGACTATTTTATAAGAGAATGAAATTATACATTTTGCTAAAGTTTTTTAAAAGACACCTATAGAGCATACTATTGCATAGTAAGGAATATGTCAAATAGTATAATATCAATCATTTTTTAAGTTCAGATTTTCATGTATTCATATCAGTATGCACTTTCCTAAGTGTTACTTAGATATTATTTTTTTATTTTTTCTGAAAAAAATGAAATAAAACAAGATATGTGTGCAGAACGCGCAGATTTGTTACACAGGTATACATGTGCCATGGTGGTTTGCTGCATCTATTGACCTGTCCTCTAAGACCTCTCCCCTCATCCCCACCCCTAATAGGCCCTGGTGTATGTTGTTGCCCTCTCTGTGTACATGTATTCTCAATGTTCAACTACCACTTATAAGTGATAACATGTGGTGTTTGGTTTTCTGTTTCTGTGTTAGCTTGCTGAGGATGATGACTTCCGGTTTCATCAATGTCCCTGCTGATACTCACAATATGATATTGTGAGTATTGGACACACAAATGAATAATTTTATTCATTTTTATCACCACATAGTATTCCATGGTGTATACGTACAAGATTTTCTTTATCCAGTCTATCATTGATGGGCATTTGGGTTGGTTCCATGTCTTTGCTATTATAAATAGTGCTGCAACAAATATACATGTGCATATGTCTTTATAGTAGAATAATTTATATTCTTTTGGGTACATACGCAGTAATGGGATTGCTGGGTCAAATGGTATTTCTGGTTCCAGATCCTTGAGGAATTGCTAAACTGTCTTCCAAAATGGTTGAACTAATTTATACTCCCACCAACAGTGTTAAAGTGTTCCTATTTCTCCACATTCTCTCCAGCATCTGTTGTTTCCTGACTTTTTAATGACTGCCATTCTAACTGGCATAAGATGGTATCTCATTGTGGTTTTGATTTGGATTTTTCTAATGACCGGTGGTGATTAGCTTTTTTCATGTTTGATAGCTGCATAAATGTCTTCTTTGGTAAGTGTCTGTTTATATCCTCTGCCCAATTTTGATGGGGTTATCATTTTCTTGTAAATATGTTTCGGTTCCTTGTAAATTCTGGATATTAGACCCTTGTCAAATGGGTAGATGGCAAAAATTTTCTCCCAATTTGTAGATTATCTGTTTACTCTGATGATAGTTTATTTTGCTCTATGGAGCTCTTTAGTCTAATTAGATCCCATTTGTCAATTTTGACTTTTGTTGCAATGCTTTTGGCATTTTTGTCATGAAGTCTTTGCCTATGCCTATGTCCTGAATGGTATTGCCTGTGTTTTCTTCTAGGGTTTTTATGGTATTGGGCTTTACATATAACTCTTTAATTTATCTTGAGTTAATTTTTCTTTAAGGTGAAAGGAAGAAGTCCAGTTTCAGTTTTCTGCATATGGCTAGCCTGTTTTCCCAGCACCCTTTACTGAATTAAAGATCCTTTCTCCATGGCTTGTTTTTCTGAGATTTGTCAAAGATCAGATGGTTGTAGATGTGTGGTGTTATTTCTGAGGTCTCTGTTCTGCTCCGTTGGTCTATATATCTGTTTTGGTACCAGTACCATGCTGTTTTTGGTACTGTAGCCTTGTAGTATAGTTTGAAATCAAACAGCATAATGCCTCTAGCTTTGTTCATTTTGCTTAAGATTGTCTTGGCAATGTAGGCTCTTTTTTGGTTCCATATAAATTTTAAAGTAGTTTTTTTCTAATTTTCTGAAGAATATCAATGGCAGTTTGATGGGAATAGCACTGAATCTATAAATTACTTTGTGAAAATATGGCCATTTTTCACAATATTGATTTTTCCTATCCATGAGGATGGAATGTTTTCCATCTGTTTTTGTCCTCTCTTATTTCCTTGAGCAGTGGTTTGTAGTTCTCCTTGAGCAGGTTCTTCACCTCCCTTGTTAGCTATACTCCTAGGTATTTTATTCTCTTTGTAGTGATTGTAAATGGGGGTTCATTCATGATTTGGCTCTCTACTATAGTTGGTATAAATGAATCCTTGTAATTTTTGCACATTGGTTTTGTATCCTGAGACTGCTGAAGTTGCTTATCAGTTCAAGAAGTTTTTGGCCTGAGATGACCGGGCTTTCTAAATATAAAATTATGTCATCTGCTAACAGAGACAATTTGATTTCCTCTCTTCCTATTTGAATACCTTTATTTTTTTCTCTTGACTGATTTCCCTAGCCAGAACTCCCAATATTAGTTCAATAGGAGTGGAGAGAAAGGGCATCCTTGTTTTTGCCAGTTTTCAAAGGGAATGCTTCTAACTTTTCCCATTCAATATGATATTGCCTGTGGGTTTGTCATAAACAGCTCTATTTTGAGATATGTTCCATCAATACCTAGTTTATTGAGAGTCTTTAGCATGAAGCAATGTTGAATTTTATTGAAGGCCTTTTCTGCATCTGTTGAGGTAATCATGTGGTTTTTCTCTTTGGTTCTGTCAATGTGATGGATTGTGTGTATTGATTTACATATGTTGAAGCAGCCTTGTATCCCATGGAAGAAACTGACTTGATCATGGTGAATATGTTTCTTGATGTGCTGTTGGATTTGGTGTGCCAGTATTTTATTGAGGATTTTCACATCAATTTTTATCAGGGAGATTGGCCTGAAGTTTTCTTTTTTTTATTGTGTCTCTTCCCGGTTTTGGTATTAGTATGATGCTTATTCTTTTTCTCCTGATAGTCTTTATCTTCATCCATAAATTAGCTACCTAGGATTTAAAACAGATGATGGGTAACAAGTAAATTAGGTTGAGTTTCTATCCTTTCCCTTAGGCATCAAACTAATGAAAAATAGAAATGGGAAGAAAGCAACAAACCAAAAATTATTTGACAATATGAACATGAATTTAAAGTATTTCTGTGATTTGTAATAATATAATCTTCTTTTGAATCACTAAGTTCTGTAGTTTGAAAAAAATTTGGAGAAAATCTTCCTTCATATCAGATACCTCTGTTTTTAATAAACATATTTTTTCATGATTATCCTTTTGGGTGAAGAGTGTCTTAGAAATAGTTTTATATGAACAAGTACATACAAAAAATATAAGGAATGAATATATACATACATATGCCTGTACATGTCATGACTTTATGCATATTTATATATTAGATATATATACACATAAAATTATATAATACATTGACCACTGGACACCAACTAAAAAATTGAGAGAGAAATATTTGCTAAAATAGTTAAACATAAAATTCTGTCAGAAAGAAAATCTTTTCCTCTGCCAAAATAAGTTCTTTAATTGAGGGTCTGTGAATGTACAAAAGACAGATTAGCAAGATAAAAGGCTTTAATTGTACATGTGCCTAAGGAAGTTTTTGACTCAAAAGGACTGGTTAGAATTCAGGGATGATAAACTTAATTAGGTAAAGGGGACAGAGAGAAGGTCACTAATGGGGGAAAATGATTTCATAGAGGTGAGGAAGAGAAAGAAAGGGCACACTTAAAGGAAAACAAATGACTGGAAAGATAAATGGGCCCGTAGGGGAACAGAGGAAATATGACAGTTCTGTGGCAACTTCTGTTTAGGTGTGGTGCCAATTTCTTTTTGTCTTTGGTGATAAGAGTCAATCTTTCCTGGTTGCTCTTTCAAAGGGGATTTATGACAATGGAATCTTTGAGTTCTTTGGGGAGCTTCTGCTTTTAGACAGATAAGGGATTTTGAGAAACTCTAATGCCTTCAATTCAAAATAATTTTTATGCCATAGTAAAATATTCTGGATTTCTTTAATCCAGAGAACAGAAAGGTGGCTTTAAAGTTTAACAGAAAAATAAAGACAACTGGGCCCTCATCAGGTGCTGAGCACCCTGTGTCTAAAAGAATAATCGAATTGTTTTGTGATCTCACTTTGTAACTGGGTGGCTACCACCTCTGCTGGAATGTTTAAGGATAGATAGTTTACACCTCCAAGTTTTAACTTTGGGGCCAATGGTCTATCTGTACTGTCCCTCTCCTCCCTTATCTCTCTTTACTTTTCAGAGAAAGAATAAAAACAAGCTAAGTTAGTAAAAATCCTCTTTGTGTGACTTATTTGCTAATGAGCTTTGTGGCTTAGAAAGAAAATCTGCAACTGATAAAAAAAAAAAGTTAAGGAACTTCAATTAGGACTTTAAAATCTAAGCACAACAATATATCTTTGTGTGATTACAGACCCAGGGTGCTTCCAGGGTGTCAGCAGTGAGGCCAGGAATATTAGGTCAGGAAGAGTGATTGAATGCCAGGTGCTCACCTGAAGAGAGCTACCTGTCTTTCAGGGCACTATGGATGAAGGAACCTTCAGACAGAGTGCCTGGCAAGGCTGCTGTGAAGAAGTAGAGGGGAAGAGAAAGTAAAGTATGTCTGCAAAATCAGATCATTACCTTCCTTTCCTCACAGGCTAATTTTGATAATACTACCATCAAACATACTTTGAAATTATCTGAACTAAACATACATGATGCAAATCGTAAACTGAAGATTTTTTTTATTGCATCTTACGTTTTGGGGTACATGTGCAAAACATGCAAGATAGTTGCATAGGTACACACGTGGCAGTGTGATATGCTGTCTTCCTCCCCTTCACCCACATCTGGCATTTCTCCCCATGCTATCCCTCCCAGTGCCCCCTTGCTGTCCCACCCCTATTTCCCCCAGTAGAGCCCAATGTGTAGTGCTCCGCTCCCTGTGTCCATGTGTTCTCATTGTTCATCACCAGTCTACGAGCAAGAATATGCGGTATTTCATTTTCTGTTCTTGTGTCAGTTTGCTGAGAATGATGGTCTCCAGATTCATCCATGTCCCTACAAACAACACGAACTCATTGTTTTTGTTGGCTGCATAATATTCCATGGTGTATATATGCCACATTTTCCCTGTCTAGTCTATCATCGATGGACACTTGGGTTGGTTCCAGGCCTTTGCTATTGTAAAGAGTGCTGCAATAAACATTCGTGTGCATGTGTCCTTATAGTAGAAAGATTTATAGTCCTTTGGATATATACCCAGTAATGGGATTGCTGGGTCAAATGGAATTTCTATTTCTAGGTCCCTGAGGATTCATCACATTGTCTTCCACAATGGTTGAACTAATTTACACTCCCACCAGTAGTGTAGAAGTGTTCCTATTTCTAGGCATCCTCTCCAGCATCTGTTGTCTCCAGATATTTTAATGATCGCCATTCTAACTGGCATGAGATGGTATCTCAATGTGGTTTTGATTTGCATCTCTCTAATGACCAGTGATGATGAGCATTTTTTCATATGATTGTTGGCCTCATATATGTCTTCTTTTGTAAAGTGTCTGTTCATATCCTTTGCCCACTTTGGAATGGGCTTGTTTTTCTTGTAAATCATTTTGAGTTCTTTGTAAATTCTGGCTATCAACCCTTTGTCAGATGGGTAAACTGCAAACATTTTTTCCCATTCTGTTGGTTCCCAATTCACTCTAGTGACGGTTTCTTTTGCCGTGAAGAAGCTGGGGAGTTTGATTAGGTCCCATTTGTCTATTTTGGCTTTTGTTGCCAATGCTTTTGGTGTTTTGGTCATGAAGTCCTTGCCTACTCCTATGTCCTGAATGGTTTTGCCTAGATTTTCTTCTAGGGTTTTTATGGTGCTAGGTTTTATGTTTAAGTCTTTAATCCATCTGGAGTTAATTTTGGTGTAAGGTGTCAGGAAGGGGTCCAGTTTCTGCTTTCTGCACATGGCTAGCCAGTTTTCCCAACACCATTTATTAAACAGAGAATCCTTTCCTCATTGCTTGTTTTTGTCAGGTTTATCAAAGATTGTATGGTTGCAGATATGTTGTGTTGCCTCCAATGCCTCTGTCCTGTTCCATTGGTCTATATATCTGTTTTGATACCAGTACCATGCTGTTTTAATTACTGTAGCCTTGTAGTATAGTTTGAAGTCTGGTAGTGTGATGCCTCCTGCTGTGTTCTTTTTGCTTAGAATGGACTTTGCTATGCAGGCTCTCTTTTGGTTAGATATGAAGTTCAAGGTGGTTTCTTCCAGTTCTATGAAGAAAGTCAATGGTA
Source organism: Callithrix jacchus (assembly GCF_049354715.1). NCBI lineage: Eukaryota > Metazoa > Chordata > Mammalia > Primates > Cebidae > Callithrix > Callithrix jacchus. The sequence goes on along the minus strand of NC_133504.1, from coordinate 100,203,206 downwards.
ACTTGATGGGGATAGCCTTGAGTCTTTAAATTACTTTGGGCAGTATGGCCATTTTCACGATATCGATTCTTCCCAACCATGAACATGGATTGTTTCTCCATCTGTTTGTGTCCTCTCTTATTTCGTTGAGAGGTGGTTTGTAGTTCTCCTTGAAGAGGTCCCTTACATTCTTTGTTAGTTGTATTCCTAGGTATTTTATTCTCTTTGTAGCAATTGTGAATGGCAGTTCATTCTTGATTTGGCTCTCTTTAAGTCTGTTATTGGTGTGTAGGAATGCTTGTGATTTTTGCACCTTGATTTTATATCCTGAGACTTTGCTGAAATTGCTTATCAATTTCAGGAGTTTTTGGGCTGATGCGATGGGGTCTTCTAGATATACTACCTTGTAGTCTGAAAATAGAGACAATTTGGCTTCCTCCTTTCCTATTTGAATACCCTTTATTTCTTTTTCTTGCCTGATTGCTCTGGCTAGAACTTCCAGTACTATATTGAATAGGAGTGGTGAGAGATGGCATCCTTGTCTAGTGCCAGATTTCAAAGGGAATGCTTCTGGTTTTTGCCCATTCAGTATGATATTGGCTGTTGGTTTGTCATAAATAGCTTTTATTATTTTGAGATACGTTCCATCGATACCGAGTTTATTGAGGGTTTTTAGCATAAAGGGCTGTTGAGTTTTGTGAAAGGCCTTCTCTGCATCAATTGAGATAATCATGTGGTTTTTGTTTTTGCTTCTGTTTATGAGGTGAATTATGTTTATAGACTTGCGTATGTTGAACCAGCCTTGCATCCCCAGGATGAATCCTACTTGATCATGGTGGATAAGCTTTTTGATGTGCTGTTGCAACTGGCTTGCCAGTATTTTATTGAAGATTTTTGCATCTATGTTCATCATGGATATTGGCCTGAAGTTTTCTTTTCTTGTTGGGTCTCTGCCGGGTTTTGGCATCAGGATGATGTTGGTCTCATAAAATGATTTGAGAAGGATTCCCTCTTTTTGGATTATATGGAATAGTTTCAGAAGGAAAGAATTCAGCTGTCAACCCATCTGGACCTGGGCTTTTATTGTGTGGTAGGCTCTTAATTGCTGTCTCGACTTCTGACCTTGTTATTGGTCTATTCATAGTTTTGACTTCCTCCTGGTTTAGGCTTGGGAGGACCCAAGTGTCCAGGAATTTATTTATTTCTTCAAGGTTTACTAGTTTATGTGCATAGTGTTGTATGTAATATTCTCTGATGATGGTTTGAATTTCTGTGAAATCTGTGGTGATTTTCCCTTTATCATTTTTATTGCATCTATTTGGTTATTCTCTTTTCTTTTTTAACAGTCTGGCTAGTGGTCTGTCTATTTCGTTGATCTTTTCAAAAAACCAGCTCTTGGATTTATTGATTTTTTGAAGCATTTTTTCGTGTCTCTATCTCCTTCAGTTCTGCTCTGATCTTAGTTATTTCTTGTCTTCTGCTGGGTTTTGAGTTTTTTTTTATCTTGCTCCTCTAGCTCTTTCAATTTTTATGATAGGGTGTCAGTTTTGGATCTCTCCACTCTTCTCATGTGGGCACTTATTGCTATATATTTTCCTCTAGAGACTGTTAAATGTGTCCCAGAGATTCTGGCATGTTGTGTCTTCGTTCTCATTGGTTTTGAAGAACTTCTTTATTTCTGCCTTCATTTCATTGTTTACCCAGTCAACATTCAAGAGCCAGTTGTTCAGTTTCCATGAAGCTGTGCGGTCCTGGGTCTGTTTCTGAATTCTGAGTTCTAACTTGATTGCACTATGGTCTGAGAGGCTGTTTGTTATGATTTCAGTTGTTTTGCATTTGTTGAGCAGTGCTTTACTTCCAATTATGTGGTCAATTTTAGAGTAGGTGTGATGTGGTGCTGAGAAGAATGTATATTCTGTGAATTTGGGGTGGAGAGTTCTGTAAATGTCTATCAGGTTTGCTTGTTCCAGGTCTGAGTTCAAGTCCTGGATATCCTTGTTAATTTTCTGTCTGGTTGATCTGTCTAATATTGGCAGTGGAGTGTTAAAGTCTCCCACTATTATTGTGTGGTAGTCTAAGTCTCTTTGTAAGTCATTAGGAACTTGCCTTATATATCTGCATGCTCCTGTATTGGGTCCATATATATTTAGGATTGTTATCTCTTCTTGTTGTACTGATTCTTTTACCATTATGTAGTGTCCTTCTTTGTCTCTTTTGATCTTTGTTGCTTTAAAGTCTATTTTATCGGAGATGAGAATTGCAACTACTGCTTTTTTTTGCTTTCCGTTGGCTTGGTAAATCTTCCTGTATCCCTTTATTTTGAGCCTTTGTGTATCCTTGCATGTGAGATGGGTTTCCTGGATACAGCACACCGATGGGTCTTGGTTTTTTATCCACTTTGCCAATCTGTGTCCTTTGATTGGTGCATTTGGCCCATTTACATTTAAGATTAATATTGTTATGTGTGAATTTGATACTGCCATTCTGATGCTCGCTGTTTTGCCCGTTAGTTGATGTAGATTCTTCATTTTGTTGATGCTCTTTAGCATTTGGTATGTTTTTGGAATGGCTAGTACTGGTTGTTCCTTTCTATGTGTAGGGCCTCTTTCAGGAGCTCTTGTAAAGCAGGCCTGGTGGTGACAAAATCTCTGAGTACTGGCTTGTTCACAAAGGATTTTATTTTTCCTTCACTTATGAAGCTCAGTTTGGCTGGATATAAACTTCTGGGTTGAAAGTTCTTTTCTTTAAGGATGTTGAACATTGGCCCCCACTCCCTTCTGGCATGTAGGGTTTCTGCCAAGATATCTGCTGTAAGTCTGATGGGCTTCCCTTTGTGGGTAACCAGACCTTTCTCTCTGGCTGCCCTTAGCATTTTCTCCTTCCTTTCAACCCTGGTGAATCTGACAATTATGTGCCTTGGGGTTGGTCTTCTTGTGGAATGTCTTTGTGGTGTTCTCTGTATTTCCTGGACTTGAATATTGGCCTGCCTTGCTAGGTTGGGGAAATTTTTCTGGATAATATCCTGAAGAGTATTTTCCAGCTTGGATTCATCCTCTTCGTCACATTCAGATACACCTATCAAATGTAGATTAGGTCTCTTCACATAGTCCCACATTTCTTGAAGAGTTTTTTCATTTTTTTTTTTTTTTGCGTTTTTTTTCTCTATTCTTGTCTTCTCATTTTATTTCATTGAGTTGATCTTCAACTTATGATATCCTTTCTTCTGCTTGGTCATTCGGCTGTTGAAACTTGTGCATGCTTCGTGAAGTTCTCGTGTTGTGTTTTTCAGCTCCTTCAATTCACTCATATTCCTAAGTTGTCCATTCTTGTTATCATTTCCTCAAATCTTTTTTTGAGGTTCTTAGTTTCTTTGCATTGAGTTAGGACATGTTCTTTTAGCTCACAGAAGTTTCTCATTACCCACCTTCTGAAGTCTGATGCTATCATTTCCTCACACTCATTCTCCATCCAGCTTTGTTCCCTTGCTGGTGAGGAGTTGTGGTCCCTTGTAGGAGGCAAGGTGTTCTGGTTTCGGGTGTTTTCCTCCTCTTTGCACTGGTTTCTTCCCATCTTTGTGGATTTATCCACCTGTCGTCTGAGTAGTTGCTGATTTTTCAATTGGGTCTCTGAGTGGACATCCTGATTGTTGATGATGAAGTATTTCTGTTTCTTAGTTTTCCTTCTAACAGTCTGGCCCCTCTGCTGTAGGACTGCTGAGGTCCACTCCAGGCCCTGCTTGCCTGGTGTACACCTGTAGCGGCTGCAGAACCATGAGGGTTGCCACCAGTTTCTTCTTATGCTATTTTTGTCCCTGAATTATGCTCACCAAATGTCAGTCTGATCAGTCCTTTGTGAGGTGACTCTTTGGATATACGAGGGCCTGGGAGCTGCTTGAGGAGACTGTCTGTACTTTATAGGAGCTCAAGTGCTGAGCTGTGAGCTCCGTTGTTCATTCAGGGCTGCTAGGCAGGTACATTTAAGTCTGCTGCAGCAGAACTCATAAAGCCCCTCTTCTTCCTCAGGTGCTCTGTCCCGGGGAGTTAGGGCTTTATTTATGAGTATCCATTGCACTGTCCTGCTCAGCAAGGAGGCAGTCTAACCACTGCCTGCCTTTAATGGCTATGCTGAGCTGCTGTGGGCTCTTCCCTGTGGCCGTGGGCTCCACCCTGCTGCCATGGGCTTCATCCTGCTCTCGTGGGCTCTGCCCTGCTGCTGTGTGTATTTCCCTGTAGTCCTGTTTATATGGGTGAGGTTAGAGCTGCTGTGGTGATGGTGGCCTGCCTTTGTAGTGGTGTACTCTCTCTGTCATGGCAGGTTGCCTCGGCGATGGCAGGCTGCGTCAGCAATGGCAGAGTACCTCCATAGGGGTTGAGTGCCTCAGTAATGGCAGACACTGCTCCCCCTCTGAGCTGCACTGTCCTGGGTTCAGCTGTGCTTGCCATGAAACTCTCAACCCCAAGTGTTTCCAATTGCTGTTTTGTTTGTTTTTATGGGGGTGGGACCTGCCGAGCCAGATCACCTGGCTCCCTGCCTCAGAGACCTTTTTTTTTTTTTTAAGTTGAATGGTTGACTCTCTCCCAGGTGTTCCCATCACCTGCTGAAAGGGCACTGGGATCTGTGTGATTTCCTGTGCAGCAACCCACTGTGCCAGCTGGAACAACGTTGCTGCCCGGGAATCTCCTGGCCTTGCTTTTTGTTTAAGTCCCATTTAATCAGATGAATGTGCTAATCTGCCTTCCGAAATCTCCAATTGCCAGTTTAACAGGGCAACCAAACCAATGTATTTTGTACGGAGTGCTGCTGCGCTGCAGCCCCAGCCCAAAGAGCCGCACCGGCCCAAACAGCCACGCTGGTGGCCCGTGGGGCTCCTACACCTGGGAATCTCCTGGTCTGTGGGCAATAAAGATCCATCTGGAAATGTGGTGTCCACTCACCCTCTGCAGTTTCACTGGGAGCTGCAATCCTGAGTTGGTCCTACAGTGCCATCTTCCTGAGTCTTCCTGAAGATGTTTTCCTTTAAAAATATGAAAAACACATTTCTCTCTTTAATGGATCATTGCTTTTTTGTTCTCTATATTCCTATTACAGATTCTGTGGTTGTAGCTCTATTCTTTTCCATTTTTTTTTTAGTATACTTTAAATTCTGGGGTATATGTGCAGAACGTGTAGGTTTGTTACATAGGTATACACATGCCATGGTGGTTTATTGCAGCCATCAGCCTGTCATCCACATTATTTCTCCTAATGCTATCCCTTTCCTAGCCTTTCCCTCCCCAGTAGGTCCCAGTATGTGATGTTCCCCTTTCTGTGACCATATGTTCTAATTGTTCAACTCCCACTTATGAGTGAGAACATGCAGTGTTTGGCTTTTATTCCTGTGTTAGGTTGCTGAGAATGATGGTTTCCAGATTCATCCATGTCCCTGCAAAGAACATAAACTAATTCTTTTTTATGGCTACATAGTATTCCATTGATGTATATATGCCACATATTGTTTACCCAGTCTATCATTGATGGGCATTTGGGTTATTTCCACATCTTTGTTATTATGAACAGTGCCACAATAAACATATGTATGTATGCATCTTTATAGTAGGTGAATTGTAATCCTTTGGGTATATACCCAATAATAGGATTTCTGGGTCAAATGGTATTTCTGGTTCTAGATCCTTGAGGCATTACCACACTGTCTTCCACAATGGTTGAACTAATTTACATTCTCACCAACAATGTAAAAGCATTCCTATTTCTCCACATCCTCTCCAGAATCTTTTGTTTCCTGACTTTTTAATGATTTCCATTCTAACTAGCTTGATATGGTATCGCATTGTGGTTTTGATTTGCATTTCTCTAATAACCAGTGATAATGAGCCTTTTTTTCATATATTTGTTGGCTGCATAAATGTCTTCTTTTGTGAAGTGTCTGTTTATATCCTTTGCTTCCTTTTTGATGGGATATTTTTTTCTTTAAATTTGTTTAAGTTCTTCATAGATTCTGGATATTAGCCCTTTGTCAGACGGATAGATTGCAAAAATTTTCTCCCATTCGGTAGGTTGCCTATTTCCTCTGATAATAGTTTCTCTTGCTGTGTAGAAGCTCTTTCATTTAATTAGATCCCATTTGTCAATTTTGGCTTTTGATGTCATTGCTTTTGGTGTTTTAGTCATGAAGTCTTTGCCCTATCCTATGTCCTGAATGGTATTGCCTAGGTTTTCTTCTAGGTTTTTTATGGTTTTAGGTCTTACATTTAAGTCTTTAATCCATCTTTAGTTAATTTTTGTATAAGGTGTAAGGAAGGGTCAAGTTTCAGTTTTCTGCATATGGCTAGCTAGTTTTCCCAATACCACTTATTAAATAGGAAATTCTTTCCCCCCATTTGTTCTTGTCAGTTAGGTTTGTTAAAGATCAGATGGTTGCAGATGTGTGGCATTATTTCTGAGGCCTCTGTTCTGTTTCATTGATCTATATATCTGTTTTGGTACCAGTACCATGCTGTTTTGGTTACTGTTGCCTTGTAGTATAGTTTGTATTCTTTTCTATTTTTTGCTCTCTTTGATACACAGATGAGAGATTTTAAAAGCATTCTCATTTGATGAATATAAAAACTGAAGTCTCACTGAAATCTTTATTAGAGTAAACTATGCCTATCACACACCATTACTTTCTACATTGTTTGCGACTACTGGCTTGATTTTAACAAAAAGGTTCATCAAAAACAAAAAGCAAAATCCCACCTTGGTGAAATAACCTATTAAACAAAACCAAACCCATGGGATTTGGGGAGGGAAAAAGGAAAAAACAAAGAAACAGTTTACCTATTTTTAGCATGCTAAATTAAGCATCAGTACCAACTCTCAGGAGATTCTGAATGGTGGTATTAGCAAAGACTTAATCGAAATATGAAGGCAATTTGAGCCAAACTTTCTATATGCCTCCTAGTCTTTAATTAATTAGTTATTACTAATTGTAAAATTAGTAAATACACATATAAAATATGTGTATTTGTATATATGTCTATATACATGTATACAGGTATATGTGTGTGGTTGGGGCAAATACAAGCACATGCATGTGCACACACACACATATACATACACACAATAAAATCATATTAAGGTGAGTCTAAAAAATGCATATATATTTTCAGGTGCTAAATGTGGGGTGTCAGGTACCCAGTGGCAACAAAATAAATGTGATCTGTTATGAGATTTACAGTGGTCCAGGATTTATAAACCTGTTTAAATATTATGTCTATTTTGAACAAATTACCTCACAGAACCTATAACTATTTAAAATTATGCCACAAATGCATTATCCAACATATCAAACAAGTTTATATGCATTATCAATGAAATTAATCTGCAGTGACAGATTAATTTAACAGAATTAATCTTGGGTAGTAATGTCACATCCTAGCTGTTACTAGTTATATAACTCTGATGACTGCTGTCTTCATCTGAGTCCTTTTTAGAAACAAGACTTCGCAAAATGAGGGTGTATAAAAATAAATATAATTATTTGACTTCTGATCTATATTAAAAATAAGAATGATTTTTTTGCTTTTTATAAGTAAAATTTTTGGGTATTTTTGCACATTTATTTATTTTTCATCAATCTCATCTAAATGCCCAATTTACATTTATCCATCAAATAACCATAGCATGAGTGACTTTATAAGAAATAATCTTTGACTCAGTCCCTTATGTCATCCTAGCCCATGCCAGTGATTTGAATGCATGATGTGGAGTGACAAGAAATAAGTGAAAACTCTGAAACTCCAAGACAAAACATCCTATTCATTCCATGGATTACCTTCCTTTTTTCATAATTGCCTTGCCAACATTTGGGGAAGACATACAAAATAGGACTACAATTCAATTTTAGTATAAATATTCTCAGCTGCTACAGCATCTGTTGTAGACACTGGTTAGAATCAGCAATCAGCACTATTCGCTTTGGGGAAAGATCAAAAAACAGTCTTTGTTGTCTTGCTTTGGTTCTATATTAAAAGTGAAGTATTTTACTCAGCAATTTTTCTTTTAGTCCTGACATTATGGGACTCGTGATGGGTGATGGACAGGTGGATGATTGAGTTGTTTCTGAGATAAGCACTGCTTAGTGGAAGAGTTATGGAGCACAGCAGCCAATAAAACCATCTACAACAACTAATGGATAGTGATGACAGAGCTATAAGCAGAGCAGGGAACATTTTTAGCTCCCTTTCCTGTCTTGGGGTGTAGTTTCCTCTGCATTAGCAAGGAGTGGGTCAACACCAGCAGTATAATGTATTTTATATTTCGAATGCAAGATCACCCTACACGAGAGAAAAATGCCGTATCAGATTCCACCTTCAGGTTTTTGGAGCCCCTGTGACTGCGTAACCATCTAATGAAATACATGAGGCTAGACATCATAGGAAGAAAATAAGCCAAATTATGATAAATTCTTAGCATCTGATAATACCAACTTGCCTACATATTGGGAGAAAGTTTGGCAAAATGATATAATCAAAACAACAGACAGAACCTCAGTTCTTCCTCAATCCCATCCGCAGAAAAACTGTTGAATGAAAAGCTTTCACTTCTAACTGCTTATTTCAGTTTCATTTCTACTATTACATTTCAAATTATTTTTGAAGAGAGGTGGAGAAAAATAATGGGGGTAAAAAGAAGCCCTGACTTGAATGTAAGCTGGTAGTACTCTTGGTCAAAATTGGGAAACTTAAAGAGCAGAGAAGCCTAGTTTTATGAGAAACTAAAAATTTTCCCAGAAATAATTCAGATGTAAAGACACTAACCAACTCTTATTCTTTGGAGGGCCAGAGCAAAGAGAGCCACTCATTAAAATTGTCCCACTGATCAGCAGCTAAGTGGAATGTCTGATAAATGAAAACCAAACAGTCTGCTTTACTAAGATCTTGACAAGACACAGGCAGACAAGAGTAGGACATAAGAGTTCCCTGGATTACTTTTATCTGTTGCTTCTTCAAATACATTTAAAATATTTTTCCATTCAGTGCTCTTTAATGGGAACAAGGAGAAGTAGATTTTCTTCTTTATGTTGTTTAATAAACATGTTCACTCGTTATTTCTTTTCATTGTCTGAGTCAGACCTAGTCTTTTGAAAATAGTTTGCAAACCATCTCCTTTCTCGATAGTACTTGTTTTCTTAGCACTGTTGCAATTTTCCAAAACTTCTTGGGAGCCATGTTAAACCACTTACAATGTACATAATAAAAAATGAAATTATTCTTAGTATACAGCAAAATATCATGTATTATTGCTTTCAGGTTTTCAGTTAACTGTGACTGCTAGCTTTCAACTAAGGTGCATCACCTTGCAAAATTAATAGAAATAGATCTGCATTATCAAGGAGTTGTTGTATCATGGTTCTATTGGTTTCATTTTAGCCTAGGGCCCAGACCATTTCACAGGGAGTAAACGTCATCCTTGATACCAGTCATATTTTGTTTCTACTACATATGGCTGGCAGAGCTAGGCCCTAGCTGACACACTGTTTTCTCAAAGGCTTCACAAGGACAAAAGTAGCACTGATTGGTATCTTCAAGTTTAGACCAGCTGTTTAAGAGGAGACACTAATTAGTCCTCAAATTTGCCTCAGAAAACTACAAAGTATTAGAAAAAATGCTATTCCATGTTTATGAGTTCTTCCTCCAGCCTGTCTGTCCTTTGGTTTCTCCTTTCCACAGAAAAGGGATTGATTGATTGATTGGTTGGTTGGATGAGTGAGCTGAGAAGGATCTGTCACCCAGTTATGGATGTTGCTCAATTGATCAGTGAGACTCATGCCCTGGGACCTCATTCTTTGCCCCTACTACTAGGGCTCTGTGGGTATGAGGCTGTGATTATTCCCTTGCAGCCTATCTGTATCAACAAACTGCATACTCTATTCATAAAAAAAAAAACCTTTTCCAAAATCAGAACTCAGGCGATGGCTACTAGAAATTCCATGTACAGTCAAAACTCAAATTGTGTTTGCCAATCCACCTCCATCAACAATAAAGATGATATTTTCGTGTATATTTATTGAGCGTCTGTGTCTATTTTTTAATAAGCTCTAAGCTTGAGGGAAAAGGAGGATTGTATGCTATCTTGGTCCCATTTCAACTCTCTTCACAGGTCCACCACCTTTAAACCTCCAGAGCATTTTTCCCAGAGAAGTTACTGGAACTGGCAGGTTCCCAGGACCCCACAGAGGGAGGGCAAAGCAGAAGAAAAAGTCAGAAATTGTGAATGGCATTTGGCAGTTGACTGAGAATACTTATGAGAATGTGAGAGATAGTCTTTGGAAACTCACAGAAAAACTCAGAGGGAATATTTCAGGAAAAACTCAGAAGTGAACTTACAAGCTGTGGATCAAAATACTTCAGGTTATTCTATATAAAGTCTCAGCCTAGGGAAACCTGAGAAGTTTCGGTTACCTGTGCATAGATATTACACTTATAAGGAACTTATTTGTGCAAAGCCTTTAGGAGGGGTTTATATCATTTAATTATAAGACCATATCCGTGAAGTAAACAGGATAATCATAATTTCTCTATTTTACATGTAGAAAACTGAGGCAAAGAAGGCTAAGAATTATGCCCATGTTATACAGCTGGCAAAAAAGGTTGGGAAGGATTAAAAAGATATATATTCCCTAATTTCTAGACTGCTTAAGTCTAGAATCATTTAGAATTCCTTAAGCCTACAAATTCCCCTTTACAAAAATATTTATAAAGAATTTTGCATATGGAATTATTTAGATATAACTGGATTCAAAACAGAAATCCTTTAGGGCTTAATAATCATGATAGGTAGACTCCTAAGATGGCTTCCAATGCTCCCTGCCACCTGGTAGTCACACTCTTTAGTAAGCCCCTTTCTTTGAGTTTTGGCAGGATCTGTGACTTCCTTCCAGCCAAGAAAATTCAGCAAAGGTGATGGATGTTACTTCCATTATTACATTACATGAGATTGAGGTTCCCAAATTGCAGTAGACTTGTATGATTGGCTCTCTCTCTTGTTGGCTTTGATGAAACAAACTGCCATATAAAACAGGACATGTTAAGAGACTAAAGGAAACCCCCAGCTAACAGCCAGCAAAGAACTGAATTCTGCCAACAACCTTGTAAGCCTAGAAGAGGATCCTGCCTCAGTCAAACCTTGGCTGTAACTCCATTCCCATCAAGGCAGACACTTTAGGGTAGCCTATGCCCTAATTCCTAACCACAGAAACAATTAGTTAATAAATGTATGGTTTTCTTAAGCCACTAAGTTTGTGATAATTTGTTGTGCAGCACTGGAATAACTAAAACAGTAATTGATCCATTTTCTTTTCAATAAAACAACAGGAATTATCTTATAGGTAAAAGCTACTAGCACCCCTAATGATTATATTCACTCTCGTCGTACTATTTCATATGCTGCCTTAACTTGTACTGGAACATATAATAAGCACTTGTGATTTGTACAGCAGACACTGTCTTTTTACAGTATTCTCCCTTATTTCCCTGGCGGAATTCAATGCTCAGTTGTCTACAGACAGGCATTGCAAGGCCAGAATCATTTATTGTAGAGCATTTAAGAATATTTCTGTATTAACAAGTCCTTGTGACATAAACACTAAAGGAAAGCATAATTCAGTCTCAAGGTACCCTATAGAACATTTATCCCGAATCACTTTACCAAGACTTGGAAACAGGTGATCAACATTCCCTCTGATGATGTATGCATCCCAGGACTATTATGTCAGAAGGGAAAGAAAGAAAAGAAAATTATACATATATATTTTAAACTCCTTGCAGTTTTTCATTTAGAAGGTCTCTTTTATAAATAAGTGTTTTTATTCATCTTTTTCCTCATGCAAGTATTGAAAATGAGAAATTGGTTTAATCATTTTCGGAGAAATCAGCTAAATTCTAATGTTGTTTGATCACATCCAGTAGCAAAAATGTCAAGTATATTTCCATTTAGAGTGCTTGCTTAAATAGCCGTGCAAATAGAGAACATCCCAAAATCAGCATATATCATGAGAGAGTTTTGAATTTTTTTCCAGCACACCCTTGCATTAATTCACTCTCTTACTCTTGAAAATAATGCATTTTTCCAGCACATCATTCCTTAAATGAGGGTGATACATCACCACTGGAGATTCACCAGTGAGGCACATTAATAAAAGCAGACAGCTTCAGTTGTGTTTTCTGGGGAGAAGGTTTTGTTCTCATGAGTACAATGTTTGGTTGCTTATGCCAAAAATGAAACCCATATGTTTCAACAACTATTTTTCATGCTAGGACATTTCCCTGGATAATAATCTATGGGAAATTTCATTTCATTCTTCACTAAGGAGCTGCTCATTTCAAAATATTTTATTTGATATAGAGGATTAGGATTTGTCTCCTTTCTTGTGAAAACCAAGGAATTAAAAACTGCTATCACAACTAGACATCTTATTCTTTGATATGTCAGGATTCTAAAGTTAGGAAAATACACACACACACACACACACACACACACTCTTTCAAACACACACACACACATACTCACACTCACACTCTTTCAAACATCTATTTTAATACTAACCAGTAAGGCAAAAACATCTAGAATTTAGAACAATTGCCAATTTTTATTAAATGCTATTTAAATCTTAAGTATTTTTTGATTTGCTTCCCAAAAATGGGTAATAATGGGGTAAACAGGAGAAATGAATACTTGAAATTTGATACTTAATTAGATTAAGAATTAGCTAAGTGATACTTTATTGAATAATGTTATATGGCATTTTTTCTCTTATTCAAACCCATTTTTCATTTCAAATTGTGTAAAGTACATCACATATGTAGGTGATGTTCTGTGGAATCTTTAAATCCTCTTAAATTCTAATATTTTAGAATCTGGGCTATCCATATGGTAGGATGAACCCTCCAGCGTAACATTTTAACTTGAATGAAAAACAGTTTTTATTTTCTCACATTCATTTGAACAATTCCAAACTTAAAGTATATATAATGATTAAAAACACATCTATACTCGCAGTGTTGAATCAAATATTTAATCACCTCAATAATACCGAAAACAAAAAATTATAAATATGAAAGTCAAATAATGTGTTCAATCACATTATATAGTTATAAAATTTAGAAAAATATGAAAATAAGATATATAGAATCTCCCTAGAGCAGATTAAATTTTTATGTTATTTTTAATGAATAGATTTAATGGAATTCAATCAACTAAAGACATCTAGAACATATGGGTTGATGAATCATAGCAACATACTTATATGAGAGATCCATAGGAAAGACAGATCCATGCATTATTTGAAATATATGTTATTAAACATTCTTAGTAGAAACTGCACTGAGAATCCAGTTGCATGTAATTGCCAAAGAAAGGGCTTAAAACAGAAGAGAATTACTGTAAGACCCAGATTTAAGATCAGGAAAAGTCATGTCTTTGTATAAAGAAAACTTAGCCCAAAGAAGAAACTGTAAATTCAAATTAATTGAAGAGATAAGCACAACAAAAAATACTAAGGAACAAATTGGACTTTTTAAAGGAAAACACTAAGTATGAAAAAGAAACAAGGCATGAAACAAAGAGAGAGACTGGGAATAGATAAATTGCATGCTTTATATTACAATTTCCTGACGTTAATTGTGAATTTCATCATTTCAGAGCAACAGAGTTCAAATTAGTAATACTAATTTTTAAAGGTTGTCCACAAAAGTTCGCTAACTGGAGTTAATATAGAGAGACTCAGAAGTGAGTATTCTTTCATAAAAAAAATTAAAACAACCTGGGCAAGCTACAAAATTACAGCCTAAATGAAGGAATGGGGGCAGAGCCAAGATGGCCAACCAGAAGCAGCATCAATCAGAGGCTCCCATTGAAAAGATCCAAAACAGCGTGCAAATCCTGCACCAGCAAGTGAGGTATCCAGGTTCTGTCCTTAGAACTGACTAGGTGGCTGGCATGACCCTTGAAGAGGAAGAAAGAGCAGTATGGTGCAGCAGCCCACCTGAGAGCCACACAGGGCAGCGGAGCCCCCACCTCCATTCGAGGGAGGCAGTGAGTGAGTTTGCTACCCAGCCTGAGAAACCATGCTTTTTCCACAGAAGTGTGCTATCCATGGATCGGAAGATCCCACTTGGGAGCCCACACCACTGGGGCCTTGGGTCCCAACCATGGAACCATGCAGATTCTCAACAATTACTTGGCTAGAAACAGCCTAAGCCTGCAGAGTTCCTAGGGAAGGGGCATGGGGGTAGGTGTGGCCATCACCAATGCTATGGCTGCCTGTGGCCTAAGCCATTTGAGCTTCATGGGGGAAGGATGGTAGTCATCACTGTGGCTGCAGAGCCTCCCTGTGGGAACTCCAACTCCAGCCAGAGGCTCAGGGACAGAACTCTGATCTCCCTGGAACTGGGCCCCTAGGAGGAGTGGAGGCTGTAGTCTCCACAGACCAGTAGACTTAGTCTTGCCTCTTGCTTCTCTAAAGAATCCAGGCAGCCCAGATGAGTGGGCTTTCCCCCAGTGTAGCACACCACTTCCACCAAGGGATAGCCAAAGTGCTTCATTAAATGGATTCTGCTTCCTGTGCCACCCAATCGGGTGAGACCCCCTTAACAGGGGTTGTCAGACATCCTATATAGGAGCATTTTTACTGTCATCAGGTTGGTGCCCCTTGAGCCCAGAGATCCCAGAAGAAGGAGTAGGCACATATTTTTGCTATTCTTTAGCCTTCTTGAGTGACATCTCTGGGTGCAGGAGCAAACCAGATGAACAGGGCCTGAAGTGAAACCCCAGCAAACCTCAGCAGTCCTACAGAAGAGGTACCTGACTACTGAAAGAAAAACAAACAGGAAGCAACAATGGCATCAATAAAAGTCCCCACAAAAACTTCATCCAAGAGTTTGCAGCCTCAAAGGTCAAAACTAGACAAACTCATGAAGATTAATAAGAATGAATGAAAAAAAAATGCTGAAAACCCATATAGCCAGAGTGCCTCTTCTCCTCCAAATGATCATGGCACCTTTCCAGCAAAAGGAGTACAGAACTGGACGGAGGTTAAGATGGATGAATTGACACATGTAGGCTTCAAAATGTGGGTAATAACAAACTTCACTGAGGTAAAGGAGCACTTTCTACCCCAATAAAAAGAAGCTAAGAACCTTGATAAAATGTTAGGTGAGCTGCTAAAGAGAATAATCAGTTAATAGAAAAACATAAATGACCTGATGGAGGTGAAAAACAGCACAAGAACTTCATGAAGCATACACTAGTATTCAATAGCCAAATCAATCAAGTCAAAGAAAGAGTATCAGAGATGGAAGACTGTCTTGCTGAAAGAAAGCAGACAGAAAAGATTAGAGAAAAAAGAATAAAAAGGGACAAATAAAACCCCTGAAAATTATGTAAAAAGACTGAACTTACAACTGACTGGAGTACCTGAGACAGGGAGAATGGAATCAAGTTGGATAACACACTTCAGGATATTATCCGGGAGAACTTCTTCAACCTAGCAAGACAGGCCAACATTCAAATTCAGAAAATACAGAGAACCCCACTCAGATACTCCAATGATAAGGTCAACTCCAAGATACATAATCATCAGATTATCCAAGATTGAAATGAAGGAAAAAATTTTAAGGGCAGCCAGAGAGAAAGGCCAGTTCACCTACAAAGACTAACAGCAGATATCCTAGGAGAAACCCTACAAGTAAGAAGAGAGTGGTGGTGGGGGCAATATTCAGCATTCTTAAAGAAAGGCATTTTCAATGCATTATTTCATACCCACACAAACTAAGCTTCATAAGTGAAGGAGAAATAAAATCCTGTCCAGACAATCAAATGCTGAGGGAATTCATCACCACCAGTCCTGCCTTGCAAGAGCTCCTGAAAGAACCACTAAATATGGAAAGGAAAAACTGGTACCAGCCACTGCAAAACAAACAAAAATAAAAACACCAATGATACTATGAAGAAGAGATGTCAACTACTGTGCAAAATAACCAGACAGCATCAGGATGATAGGATAAAATTCACACATAAAAATATGAACCTTAAATTTAAATGGGCTAAATACCCCAATTAAAAGACACAGACTGGCAAATTGGATAGAGTCAAGACGCACTGTTGTGCTGTATTCAAGAGACCCATCTCACATCCAAAGGGGCACATAGGCTCAAAATAAAGGGATGGAGGAAGAGCTACCAAGCAAATGGAGAGCAAAAAAATCGGAGGGGCTGCAATCTTAGTTTCTGACAAAACAGACTTTAAACAAACAAAAATCAAAAGAGACAATGAAGGGCCTTACATAACGATAAAGAGATCAATTCAACAAGAAAAGCTAATTATCCTAATATATAGGCACCAAATACAGGAGCACCCAGATTTATAAAGGAAGTTCTTAGAGACTTACAAAGAGACACCCAAAAATGATGGAATATACATTCTTCTCTGTGCCACATGGCACTTACTCCAAAATTGATCATATATTTGGAAGTAAAACATTCCTCAGCAAATGCAAAAGAATTGAAATGGAAACAAACAGTCTCTCAGACCATAGTACCATCAAATTAGAACTCAGGATTAAGAAACTCACTCAAAAACCACACAACTACATGGAAATTGAACAAACTGCTCCTTGGTAAATAATGAAATTAAGGCAGAAATCAAGAAGCTCTTTGAAGCCAATGAGAACAAAGAGACGACATACCAGACTCTCTGGAACACAACTAAAGCCATATTAAGAGGGAAATTTATAGCACAAAATGCCCATATCAGAAAGCTAGAAAGATCTCAAATTGACACCCTAACATCACAATTAAAAGAACTAGAGAAGCAGGAGCAAACAAATCCAAAAGCTAGCAGAAGATAAGAAATAACTAAGATCAGAGCAGAACTGAAGGAGATATAGACCAAAAAAAAACCCTTCAAAAAAATCAATACATCTAGGAGGTGTTTTTTGAAAATAAAATTAATAAAATAGATTACTAAGTAGACTAATAAAGAAGAAAAGAGAAAATAATTAAATAGACACAATAAAAAATGATAAAGGGGATATCACCACTGACCCCACAGAAATACAAACTACCATCAGAGAACACTATAAATACCTCTATGCAAATAAACCAGAAAATCTAGAAGAAATGGATAAATTCCTGGACACATACATCCACCCAAGACTGAACCAGGAAGAGGTCGAATCCCTGAATAGACCAATAACAAAATTCTAAAATTGAGCCAGTGATAAATAGCCTACCAACCAAAAAAAGCCTAGGACCAGAGAGATTTACAGCCAAATTCTACCAGAGGTACAAAGAGAAGCTTAGAACCATTTCTTCAGAAACTATTTCCAACAATTGAAAATAAGGGACTCCTCCCTAACTCATTTTATGAGGCCAGCATCATCCTGATACTAAACCTGACAGAGATGCAACAAAGAAAGAAAATTTCAGGCCAATGTTCCTGATGAACATTGATGCAAAAATCCTCAATAAAATAGCAGCAAACTGAATCCAGCAGCACATAAAAACACTTATTCACCGTGATCAAGTTGGCTACATCCCTGGGATGCAAGGATGAATCAACATATGCAAATCAACAAATATAATCCATCATAGAACCAACGAAAAAAATATACAATTATTTTAATAGATGCAGAAAAGGCATTTGATAAAATTTAACACTCCTTCCTGTTAAAAACTCTCAATAAACTAGGTATTAATGGAACATATCCATCAAAATAATAAGAGCTATTTATGACAAACTCATTAAAGAACTTACTTTGGCAGAGGAAAATATTTTCCTCCTGACAGAATTTTATGTTTAACAATTTAAGCAAATTTTACTCTCTCAATTTTTTAGTTGGCTTCCAGTGGTCAATGTATTATATAATTTTATGTGTATATATGTCTAATATATAAATATGCATAAAGTCATGACATGTACAGGCATATGTATGCATATTCTTATATAAATTCCTTATAATATTTATATGTATTTGTTCATATAAAACTATTTTTAAGACACCCTGGATGCAAAAGAATAATCATGAAAAACAATGTGTTTGTTAAAAACAGAGGTCTCTGGTATAAAGGAAGATTTTCTCCAATTTTTTTCAAACTACAGAACCCAGTGTTTTGAAAGAAAATTATATTATTATGAGTCACAGAAATACTTTAAATTCATGTTCAGATTGTCAAAGAATTTTTAATTTGTCACTTTCTTTCCCCTTACACTTTTCCTTAGTTTGAATGCATAAGGGAAAGAATAGAAACTTGAGCTGTCTAATTTACTTGTTTCTTGTCATCTGTTTGTTTTAGAACCTGCGTGGCTAATTTATGGATGAAGATAAAGACTATCAGGATAAAAGGAATAAGTATCATCCTGATACCAAAATCAGAAACAACAAAAAAAGAAAACTTCAGGCCAATCTCCCTGATGAAAATCAATATGAAAATTCTCAATAAAATACTAGCACACCAAATCCAACAGCACATCAAAAAATGTATCCACCATGATCAAGTCAACTTCATCCCTGGGATACAAGATTGGTTCGATATATGTAAATCAATACATGCAATCCATCACGTTAACAGAACCAAAGACAAAAACCACATGATTATCTCAACAGATGCAAAAAAGGCCTTCTATAAAATTCAACATCCTTTCATGCTAAAGACTCTCAATAAACTAAGTATTGATGGAACATATCTCAAAATAATAAAAGCTATTTATGACAAACTGACAGCAAATATCACATCGAATGGGCAAAAGCTGGACGCTTTCCCTTTGAAAATGGTCACAAGACAGGTATGCCCTATCTCACCACTCCATTCAACACAGTATTGTAATTTCTAGCCAAGGCATTCAGGCAAGAGAAAGAAACAAAGACTATTCAAATGGGAAGACCAAAGTCAAATTGTCTCTGTTTACAGATGACATGATCCTATATTTAGAAAACCCCATAATCTCAGCCCTGAAACTCCTTAAGCTGATAAGCAACTTCAGCAGAGTCTTAGAATATGAAACCAAATGTGCAAAATTCTTTTTTTTTGTCAGAACAAATTTATTTATTTTATTAATTTTTTTATTGCATTTTAGGTTTTGGGGTACATGTGAAGAACATGCAAGATAGTTGCATAGGTACACATGTGGCAGTGTGATTTGCTGTCTTCCTCCCCTTCACCTATATCTGGCATTTCTCCCCATGCTATCTCTCCCCAACTCCCCACCCTGCACTGTCCCTTCCCTATTCCCCCCAACAGACCCCAGTATGTAGTGCTCCCCTCCCTGTGTCCATGTGTTCTCATTGTTCAACACCCACCTATGAGTGAGAACATGTGGTATTTCATTTTCTGTTCATGTGTCAGTTTGCTGAGAATGATGGTCTCCAGATTCATCCATGTCCCTACAAAGGACACGAACTCATCATTTTTGATTGCTGCATAATATTCCATGGTGTATATGTGCCACATTTTCCCTGTCCAGTCTACCATCGATGGGCATTTGGGTTGGTTCCAGGTCTTTGCTATTGTAAACAGTGCTGCAATGAACATTCGTCTGCATGTGTCCTTACAGTAGAACAATTTATAGTCCTTTGGATATATACCCAGTATCTATGACTTGAACTCAGACCTGGAACAAGCAAACCTGATAGACATTTACAGAACTCTCCACCCCAAATCCACAGAATATACATTCTTCTCAGCACCACATCACACCTACTCTAAAATTGACCACATAATTGAAAGTAAAGCACTCCTCAGTAAATGTAAAAGAACGGAAATCATAACAAACAGTCTCTCAGACCACAGTGCAATCAAGTTAGAATTCAGAATTCAGAAACTAACTCAGAACCACACAGCTTCATGGAACTGAACAACTGGCTCTTGAATGTTGACTGGATAAAAAATGAAATGAAGGCAGAAATAAAGATGTTCTTTGAAACTAATGAGAATGAAGACACAACATACCAGAATCTCTGGGACACATTTAAAGCAATCTCTAGAGGAAAATATATAGCAGTAAGTGCCCACATGAGAAGAAAGGAGAGATCTAAAATTGGCACCCTATCATCAAAATTGAAAGAGCTAGAGGAGCAAGATCAAAAAACTCAAACCTAGCAGAAGACAAGAAATAACTAAGATCAGAGCAGAACTGAAGTAGATAGAGATATAAAAAACCCTTCAAAAAAATCAATAAATCCAGGAGCTGGTTTTTCGAAAAGATCCACAAAATAGACAGACCACTAGCCAGATTAATAAAAAAGAAAAGGGAGAATAAACAAATAGAGGCAATAAAAAATGATAAAGGGGAAATCACCACAGATTCCACAGAAATTCAAAACAAGCATTTCTTTACATCAACAATTGGCAAGCAGAGAGCCAAGTCATGAATGAACTCCCATTCACAATTACTGCAAAGATAATAAAATATATTAAAATACAAGTAACAAGGGAGGTGAAGGACATCATGAAGGAGAACTACAAACCACTTCTCAAGGAACTAAAAGGTGACAAAAACAAATGGGAAAACATTCTCTCCTCATGGACAGAAAGAATTAACATTATGGAAATGACCATACTACCCAAAATAACATACAGGTTCATTGCTACTCCCATCAATCTACCACTGACATTCTTCATGGAATTAGAAAAAAAAAAACACTTTAAAATTTATATCAAACCAAAAAAGAAAAGAGCATACATAGCCAAGACAATCCTAAGCAAAAAAAAAAACAAAGCTGGAGGCATCATGCTACCTGACTGTAAACTATACTATAAGGCTACAGTAACCAAAACAGCATGATACCGGTACAAGAACAGACAGACTGGTACCAAAATAGACCAATGGAATTGGATAGAGACCTCAGAAATAAGACCAAACCTCTACAGCCATCTGATCTTCAACAAACCTGACAAAAACAAGCATTGGGGAAATAATTCCCTATTTAATAAATGGTGCTGGGAAAACTGGCTAGCCATATGAAGAAAACTGAAACTGGACCACTTCCTTACACCATACACAAATATTCACTCAGGATGGATTAAATTTAAATGTAAAACCTAAAACCATTGAACCCTAGAAGAAAATCTAGGGAATACCATTTATGACATAGGCATAAGCAAAGACTTTATGATGAATTCACCAAAAGCAATTGCAACAAAAGCTAAAATAGACAAATGGAATCTACTTAAACTTAAGAGCTTCTGCACAGCAAAAGAAACTACCTTAAGAGTAAACAGGCAACCTACAGAATGGAAGAAAATTTTTTCAATCTACCCATCTGACAAAGATCTTATATCCAGAACTAACAAGGAATATAAACAAATTTACAAGGAAAAAAAAAACATCAAAAAGCTGGCAAATGATATGAATAGACACTTCTCAAAATAAGACATTTATGCAGCCAACAAACATATGAATAAAAGTTCAACATCACTGAATATTAGAGAAATGTAAATCAAAACCATAATGAGATACCATCTGTTCCCAGTCAGAATGGCGATTATTAAAAAGTCAAGAAACATGAGATACTATGTCAAGAAACACAAGAAACACAAGAGGCTGTGAAAAAATAGGAATGGTTTTGAATTGTGGAAATATAAATTAGTTCAACCACTGTAGAAGGCAGTGTGGCAATTCCTCAAGGATCTAGAACCAGAAATATCATTTGTCCCAGCAATTTCATTACTAGATATGTACCCAAAGGAATAGAAATCATTCTATTATAAAGATACATGCACATGTCTGTTTATTGCAGCACTATTCACAATAGCAGAGACATGGAACCAACCCAAATGCTCATCAATAATAGACTGGATAAATAAAATCTGGTACATATATACCATAAACTACTATGCAGTCATAAAAAGGAATGAAATCATGTTCTTTGCAAGGATATGAATGAAGCTGGAAGCCATTATCCTTAGCAAACGAACACAGGAACAGAAAACCAAACACTGCATGTTCTCTTTCATAAGTGGGAGTTGAACAATGAGAATACATGGACACAGGGAGGGAGACAACACACACTGGGGCCTGTTGGTGGCAGAATAGGGTGGAGAGGGAGAGCATCAAGGCAAATAGCTAGTGTATGCAGGGCTTAAAGCCTAGCTGATGGGTTGATAGATGAAGCAAACCAACATGGCACACATAGGCTTATGTAACAAACCTGCATGACCTGCACATGTATCCTGGAACTTAAAGTAAAAAAAAATTAAATAATTTGTTTTTATAATTAGAGAATGGAGCACAGAAATAAACCAAAATGAACCAATCATCCAGAAAGTTATGTGTGCTTGGACAGCCACTTTCCCATCTGAAAGAGGAATTAGAGGAGAAATTTTCCAGATATATGATCAAGGCATATAGAATATTGACTAATATTTAATGAATGTTCTCAGCAGTATGTAGACCATTATAATTAATGAGAATCACTTGAAGCTTTAGCTACAGTCAGTTCAGAGCCACTTGCCAAGTCTTTCCCTAGTTATTCCCCATAATGGGGTACCCTTAAGCCTGAGGCCTGGAAAAGATAGCTGAGAGAGATACTCTCTGAGGTGCCTGGGGCTTTTTCCAAGGACAAAGCAGCTATTCCCTGCAAGGTGGGTCTGGGGAGACAGCAACTGGATAAATTCATAAAGTTGATACTTGACTTTGGTCAACTGTGCTGTAGAATACCAAAGACTGGGAACCAGGATGGAGAACAGAGAGAAATCCTTCCGAGAAATTCTGACCCTTAACCAAGTACATAGCACCAGGCTTCCAAAGTCTAAGGGTGGGCAGCAGGACAGAAAGAGATCTCCCTAAGAACAGGACTATAAAGTAAAGAGAACTTCCAAATGACCCAGAAAGTTAGAAGCTGGATCAAAATATGAATGACATCAGCAGACTCTTGCCAGTGACTGGATGCTAAGCCTTGGTAAAAGGAGGCATATTAAGTCAGTTCTTCAAAGTGTTTTAAGTCAGTGATGAACTGAATCTAATAAAAACTGCACAAATGCCTACACAGAAGTCAAATACAGATTAGGTTGATTTAACCTACATTACTGAGAGAAGAAGGTCACCTTTTTTGGAGATAAATATCATTTACATTAATTTATTACATACAGTGTCATAAAAAAAGGCACAAGGAAACAAACAGTGTTACCTTTGGTGAAGAGCAGAAATAATCAATGGAAACAGAATTAGATTTGCTCTGATGCTGGAATTATCAGACAGATACTTAGAAATAACTAGGAGGAATATTCCCAGAAAAAAAAAGGTAAACAACTTATATGCACAAATAAGAAATCTTAGCAAAGAGGTGGATACCATAAAAATGAAAATCCTAGAAATAAAAAATACAATATCAGGATTTTTCTATGAAATTAACAGCACACAGGTGCAACAGAAGAATAAGTATAATTGAAGATCATTGTCAATAGAAATTATCCAAGTGTAAACCAAAGAGAAGAGAAGAGGAAAAAGAATGGAACACCTGAAATAAGTTGAACAACATCAAATGGTATAATACATGTATAATTGCTGTCCCAGAAGGTGAGAAAATAGAAAATAGACCAGAAGAACTATTTGGCAAGATTATGACTGACATTATTCTTCAAACTGATAAACCATATCAACTCACAGTCTGAGAAAACGCAACAAACACCAAGCAGCATGAATGCGAGGTAAAGTATAACTAGTTTCATAATCATCAAACTGCTGAAAATCAAATATAAAAGAAAACAATCTTAGAAGAAACTAAAAAAGAAAATAATGATTACATAAAATTAAAATTGTTGTTGATTTCTCACCAGAAACAATGACAACCAAGTAAGATTGTTGTCTTTGTTGACATCTTTAAACTGCTGAAAGAAAGGAAACAAATATGAACTTCCAAACTGAAATTCTGTATCAAATGAAAATATTCTTCAAAAATCAAGGCAAATGAAAGATGTTTTCAGACCATTTGATGCTGAGCAAATTCATCCTTAGCAGGACTGCATTATATGTAATGCTATAAAACATTCTTTAGAATATTTATTCATTATATGTAATGCTAGGAAATATGGGTAAAAATGCATGTAATATTTATACATATTTTTACTTTATCTGGTCCTCTTATTGGTTTCTGCCAAATGTTACCAACTCCTCGTTGTTTTTTTCTTTTACAAATAGATATACAGATTTATCTTTAATGTTTTAAAAAGAATGTTGACTTATTAAAGCAATATACATCTAGTAAATAGAAGTAAAATATATGGCAATAAGAGCACAGAATTATATTGTTGTACCTTTTTACCTTTTTAAAGAAGAAGTATGACATTTGAAGAATGCTGCAGTAAATTAAAGATGCATCTCGCAGTACATGGAGTCACAGGTATAACACCAGTGAACGTGACAAAATGGCACACTAAACAATACTTGGTTTACACAAAAGAAGATAGAGAAAAAGAAGAAAAAACAAATAGGACAAATAGAGAATACAGATGACGATGACAGACAAACTCAAACATATTATTAAATTAAAATGCATAATCACTTCACATAAAAGGTAGAGATAGTTAAACTGGATAAAAAAAATCAACTATATGTTGTTTACAACAGACAGTTTAAGTATTAACAAAGAGTTATAAATTAAAGCATGGAAAATATACCATGCAAACGCTAAGCACAGGGAAGATGTCATGGCTTCATTAATATCAGAATATACTTCTAGAGAACGATTATCACCAGAACTAAAGACATTTCAAAATGAGAAACATAAATTCATCAAGAAGACTTAACAATGTATAAAAACAAAGCTTTCAAGTACATGAAGCAAAGCAAATACTAAAGGAAAAAATATCCACAGTTAGTGGGTATTTTAAGAACCTTTTCTTTAAAATAAAAAGTAGATAAAATGATCAGATTCATTATAGAAGACTTGAACAACATTACCAACTAAGTTAGCCTGATTGATATTTGTAGAACATTTTGCCCAACAGCTATAGATAGACACCTTTTTTTTTTTACAAGAATACATAGAATATTCACCAAGAAAGACAATATGCTGAGGACATAAAGTGTCTCAATAAATTCCAAATGACCAAAATAATACAAAACAGGGTTTCTCACCACAGTAATATTAATTTAGAAATTAAAAACAATAAGATATAAAGAACATCGCAAAATATATGAAAATAAAAACACATTTTTAAATAACCCATGGTCAAAATGCAGAACCAGATCAATCTGGCAAACTTTCAGATGCTGTTAGGAAACAAATTGTGGGTCTATAGTTGTATATTTGATGGCCTTTCATTTAAGAGCACAAGGAAATATTTGGTCTTTCTAAGGTGACGTAAAATGTTCTTTTATGTTTCATAATCACTGATAGTTCATTGACTACTTCTTGGAGCCTTGATCAACTCTGCTGCTCATTTCTGTGTTACATCTGGAGAATTCTTTTATAATTTATCTGAAACTCCACATTTTATTCTTCATCCTTAGTGAAACAGTGTACTACAATAGTGTGGAAGTCAGAGGAGGTAAATATATTTAGCTTCCCCAGGAATCAACAATGCAAATGTTATTCTAATTACAGAAAAATCACAGGGAATGTTAGACTCTGGGAATTAATGTTATTAATGTGGTCAAATCATGCTCCCAGTAATAATTTAGATAATGGATTGTTGGCATAGTTAAAAAAAATAAGTTTTCTAGTATTAACCAAACATCTTATCATCAAGTAAGACAAACAAATGCAAAGATGGGGATGTTGTGCAAATAATAGAGCATAAAAGCCATGATGCATTATTCAATAAATAAGTGCAGCTGCATGAAACTCATGTGCATAAAACAATTTTATTTGACCTCCTTAAGAATATTTGATGAAAACTGGTAAAGTATACAAAAATCAAAAGGTTTAACATCTAATTATAATACTTTCTATCTACAGAATAATATCTGATCACAATATTTTCTCTTCAATTACTAGGACATATTGGGTTTACTTTTGCATACATGATTTAATTTTCTTCCTTATTTACAAGATGTCTTTGTTCTTCAGATTATTTCTATAATAAAAATAACCTTGTTGTTCTATTTTTTAAAATAATTCATGGAAATTACTCAAAATATCATATATAGAAATGCCTAAACCAGGCCAGGCATGGTGGTTCATGCCTGTAATCTCAGCACTTTAGGAGGCCAAGGTGGGCAGATCACCTGAGGTCAGGAGTTCAAGACTAGCCTGGACAACATGGTGAAACCATATCTCTCTGAAAAATTTAAAAAAAAAATTAGCTGGGTGTGGTGGCAGGCACCTGTAATCTCAGCAGATGCAGCAGAATTGCTTGTACTCGGGAGGTAGAGGTTGCAGTGAGCCAAGACCACACCATTGCACTCATGCCTGGTCAACAAGAGTGAAACTCAGTCTCAAATAAATAAATAAAAAGAAAATTTAAAAAAAATGTCTAAGCTGAAGAAATGTATGGAGGAGAAAATAAAGTTGCTCCTTAAGTCACTCTAGAGACCATCAGAGTTTAACAGTCAGTAATATCCATTCATTTTGTTTATATACACACAAAAAATTGGAGATACATTATACATGTTGATGTTTGTGTATAAAACATTTATTATATGTGCATATAATTATAAATGACCATATATTGAGGAAAGTGTACATATTGTTCGTAATTCTGATTATTTACATCATTAACAATACAGTAAAGCTATATTTTATAATATAGATAATAAACTCTGGTGCTTATAATAGCTGTATGTTGGCCATCTTTTTCAACAATTTGCATTAATTAACGCATTTTATCTTTACAGTAACTAGGGTGTTAGATAAAATTGTTATCCTCATACACATGTCAGAAAAATCAAGTGTAAAGAGGTAAATTGCCCAAGGTTTAGAGGCAGAAGGGGATGATCCTTTTTCTCCCTATTGTTAGGGTCATAAATGATATCCTTATCTAACAAAAGACAGGTTAACAAGAGAAAAACAAATTTATTTGATCATACTTTTATGTGAAATGGCAGAATGAAGACCTAAAGATACCGGGTGAACAATCCATTCTGATGCTTAGGTTTGATAATGCATGGACAACTATGTAGAAATTGGACTAAAAGGACATGATCTAATGCTGACAGACTTGATGTGGAAACTCAGCAAATCCTGTTTAGATTCCTCTCTGTTCAACATTCCTCCCTTCTGGATATAGAATAGGATCCCTCTGGAATAAGAATCTTAAATTCTTTATGGCCACTTACACAGAAAGGTGGGGTAAGTTTAGAGTAATATATTTAGGCTTTATGTCTGGTTTTGGGAGAACAGAGGTTCCAGTTTCCATGACGCCCCTTGGGGAAGAGGGATTCGAGTTTTTATGGCTGCTCTTGGAGGAGACTAAGGGGTGAGAGACAGGAGGACAGGAGAAGGTCATAGAGAAATTTTGCTTCTAAGGCTGCTTCTGAGGCCTTTACTTTGGGGTATTGTTTTCTGAACCCCCAAGGAAGGTTACCTCACTAAATAGAATAACAAAGGATCTCCTCCTCTTTATT
The DNA here is from genome assembly GCF_049354715.1 of Callithrix jacchus. Classification (NCBI taxonomy): domain Eukaryota; kingdom Metazoa; phylum Chordata; class Mammalia; order Primates; family Cebidae; genus Callithrix; species Callithrix jacchus. Next base: position 100,175,684 of record NC_133504.1, on the reverse strand, counting down.
ACGCATTTCGTAGCCGAGTATAGATGCGCCTTGGCTGATTTCATTAATCCCACATGGATGAACATTTAAACTACTGCTATTATAATAAATGTTGCAATAAACATTCTTGATTCTCTGGTATTTGGGAGCCTTATAGAACTGGGAAAGACCACTCCTCTCAGGCCTAGCTAATTTTTAAAAGTAATAAACAACTTATTGGGGAGCATGTCTTTCATATGCAAACTAACCAGTAGGGAGTCTACTGCCTCAACCATCTCCTTATCTAACTCTCACACACCAAGCCCATATTTCACCTGCAGTATATCATTTTAGCACCAGGAATCAGGCAAGTAGAGATCAGGATTATCACTCAGAGCCTGACAGAATCATTCAAACTAGCTAATCTTATTCAAACTTGCCTTACCTCTCCACAGAAATCCCAATAAAGGCTCCGGCGGATGCCTTCTCCTCACTCATCTTCTGCCTGCTCCCCATCCTGATGTCCACCAGGCGGCTCTATGTAATATGACTGGTATGCCCCCTTCTTTCAGGAAATATGAGTAATAAATTATTTTTTAAATTATATTAACCTCTCTTTTTTTTGTCACTCAGCCACCTCCTTAAAATTCTGCAGTACAAATGAAGACAATTCTCTATGCATACCATTAAACAACAATCTCTGCAAAGACAACACACACACACACACACAGTTTCTTGTATTCGTACTGTATTATGCATTTTCTCATACAGTTTATTCATTATTTGTTTTTACTTTCACAAGAATATTTTATTCTAATTTTATCTCTGCTCCAGGGGACTATCATTCCACATTGCAGTTAAAGTTGGTTAACTATGCTTCTAGGCTACTTAGTACTCTCAAAAGGAGAGCACATGTTCCCTATAATTCATCTTTAGTTAAAATAAAAGTGCCTGGAAGTTGGCCTTTGTGGGAGGAACACCTGCCTGGAATGAGAGGAAAATGGACTCATAAGACCCCAGGAGTGATGTGGCTGCCTGTTTTGTAATGCAAAGTTTGTTAATAAGAGCCAGCTGTCTCTTACAGAGCCAGGGTGTTCCTGCTCAGAACATGCTCACTAAAGGCCCTCTCAAAATGACAACCAACTGGGCAAGTATCCTCAAGCTGTTTTTAAATTAGAAAAAGAAGAAGAAATTGGGTTAAAGATACATTTTATAAAACTCCTGCTGAAAAACTTCAGGAAGTTTTCCAATAAATTTAAGGTGGCACTCAATAAAGGAAAAACTTAATTCTATCTAAAAATTGCTTTCAAGAGCTCATGCAAAGGCTAAGCAGTTTTTATGATCCTTACTGTCACTCATTTTCCCTTCATTTGGGCCATTTCATCAATGCAACTTCTAATCTGGTAATGATGCAGATCTCTTTACTAGCTTAAAATATATGTCACTAATCCATGTTTTTCGTCTCATGGAAAAAATTTAAAGATGATGATTATTCCTTGATCTAAAAATGAGTGCCTTAAAATGACTTTTTCAAAAAGAAGTGTTGACTCTTACCCAGTGCTTTTTTATGCACTTCAGAAAAAGAATAGCATACATTTTATCTGGAAAGATTTAAGAGGCCACTAAGAACTTTTTACTATTCATAGAAGAAAATCTGTGAAAGAGAAATTAATAGAGTTGTTTAATATATGGGTTGTCATTTGGAATATCCTGAAAACCAGGACCTAGTTGAAAGAGATCCTTCAGAAGGATTTCACGCATTAAACCATGTCAACTTAAGTAGCATTTTACTCATTTGGAAGTCACAAATTTTGAATAATCTAAAGCAGTAATTTCCAACCTAAGGGAATCTTGCAGAATTAGGTAGATATACTGAGTTACTGCACAAAGTTGAGTAATGCAAAGCAAAGTGTAGGATGACAGTCATTTTCTTACATTTCAAGACTTCTTGCAAATCAGAAAGAAAAAAATGATAATCAAAGTAAAAAATAGTGGGCAAAAATTAAAAATGTAGACAAGGTTTTGTAAAATATCTGCAGGCAGGACATAAAATTTTTAAATGTTTTTTTCTGTGAGACAGGTCAAATGGCATAGGGTTGAAAGCACCAGCTTAGGAAGGGAAAAGACCTACAGCAAGGTACTTAAGGCATTCTAAATCTCATTGTCTGTTTTTATAAAAGAAAAACAATATCAGTTCTTACCTTGCAGTGTTCTGTGAAAATATAAAATGAATGCATTGGTGGCTGGCATATGGTAATAATTCAAAAAATGCCAGCTACTATAAAAATGAACATTAAAATAACAATGAGATAGCTTTCTTTGTGTACTAAAGGTTTAAATGATATGATTTACTGTTTGCATGATTTTGAGAAATAAACATTCCTCATTACATGTAGAAGTCCAACCTGAATCATATTGCCAAACTGGGAGGAAACTTGTTGTGTTAGGGTTCGCTAGAGAAACAGAAATAATATGATACATATATATAAAATGGAGATTTATTATGAGAATTGGTGTATGCAGATATGGAAGACAAGAAGTCCCAGTATATGCCATCTGCTAGCTAGAGAAACAGGAAAGCCAATGGTGTAATTCAGTACAAGTCTGGAGGCCTGAGAACCAAGGAAGTCAATAGTGTAACTCCTAGACCAAGTCCAAAGGCTTGAGAACCAAGAGCTCCAATGTCAGAAGGTGGGAAAAAACAGACGTTCCACCTCTAGAAGATAAAGTACATTTGCCCTTTCTCCATCTTTTTGTTGTATTTGAGCCCTCACAGATTGAATGATGCCTACCATGTTATTAATGGTGATCTTCATTTTGTGTACTTATTTAAAACCTAACTTCTTCTGAAAACACTCTCACAGACTCATCCAGAAATCATGTTTTACTAGCTATCTGGGCATCCTTTAACATCGTCAAGTTGGCACCTAAAATTAACTCTCACACTTGAAAATATGAATCAACAATGAAAATAGTTACATATGTAGTCTCCATAATAAACAAATTAAAAAAATGGAAAGCATATACACAAGGTTTTCTTCTATTATTAGCTACAAATTTTCTATTAGAAAAAGATAAAAATGTTCTAATATTAGCAAAAACTAATCCAAAGCATATAAAATTCAGTGATCTAATTCATTGTACATATATATAATAAACTATAACACAGTTATTGCCAATAATTTGGTATATTGATTAATTTACATGAAAAGACTTCATACTATGTTGTTACATTTTTTAAAAGATTTAAAGTGATCCTTATAAAATGACACAATTTTATAAGAAGTTTTAAAACATATACCTTATTTAAAGTATGGAGAATATATGTAAAGAATTTTATCAGTTGTTATTTCTAGATAGCAAAATTTTAGTTGGTTTATCATTTCATTACTTCCTTTAGTTATTCAATAATAAATGTATTTTATTTATTTACTTTTTGAACACTATGTAAGTACTCCAAATTGAAGAGATGTACTTCCTAATTATAATAATGACACACTTTACCATTTAAAGTGGTACATATTAATAATACCTGTTTACGTGTATCATACACTCCCTTGACAATAACAGGTAAATTATATCTTAATTACTTATTTCTTAATCTTATATTCTACTCTCCTAATTATTGGTAAGGTGAGCTACTGCAAAGATGAAGAAAAATATTTTCAAATCTCAGGTCCTCTCCTAGGTCTACCTTTCCATTTGAGAAAAATTACTCTGAATATTCCTTGTTTTTTTGAAAATTGTTGCAAAACCACATCATCCTGCTGCAAAAAGTAACATTTATCTTGCTTATTTTGCTAAGTTTTCCTATCTCATTTTTTTTTTTTTTTTTTTTTTTTTTTTGCTCAAGAAGCACAGCAATCAATGCTAGGTCACTCTTCTATTTATTGATCCAAGAAATGTTTATGTAATATCAACTGTGTTCTAAGCATACATCTGGAATTGAAGCCTAAATGTAAATATGACTAAATATGTCAAATGCTATCTAAAAGTGTTATTAATGACTGAAAGAACCTGATAATGAAAGAAATGCTAATTGCATTACTTTTCTCCTCAATCATTATAGGAGAATAACATGCAATAAACAACTGAAAAATGATAACAATACAATTCTAATCAAAGGACTGGATAGCTGTGAACTCATGTAAGGGTGTTTTTTTCTTTTATTTTGCCCTTTATTTTCAACTGATAAACTTTGGACTACAAGGTTTTATTTGAATATTATTTTAAAAGGTTACAATGACAGCATTCTTATTACTCATATACAGTAGAGAGAAACAGGGAAAGTAAGATGGAACTGTCCTAATACAGTCATGTGCCTCACAAAGATGTTTTGGTCAATGACAAACCATAAATATGAGGGTGGTCCCATAAAATTATAATGTACCTAAAAAATTCTTATCACATGGAGCTATCACAGCTGTCATAATATTTTAGTTCAATTACTTATTTTTAAATAAATCTAAAGTGTCCTAAGTGTACAGTTTTATATAATGTCCTAGCCTTTCACTTTCACTAACTACTCACTCACTGACTCACTCTAAACAAGTTTCACTCCTGCAAGATCCATTCATGGTAAGTACCCAATAAAGGTGTAGCCTTTTTGACCTTTTATGCTGTATTTTTACTGTGCCTTTTCTATGTTTAAGTATGTTTAGGAACACACATGCTTGCTGTAGGCAATTGTACAGTATTCAGTCTAGTAACATGCTATCCAGGTTTGTAGCCCAGGAGCAGTAAGCTATACCACATAGTTGAGGAGTGTAGTAGGCTATATCATCTAGGTTTGTGTTAGTACACTCACACAAACATGTAATCACCCAACAATACATTTCTCAGAGCGTATTCCAGTCATTAAGCAATACATAACTGCACTTATTTGTTGAATCCTAGATAAAATGCTTTACATGTATCAGAATTTACTTCAAAAGATGTTATGTGTAACTTTAATATAGGTTGAGTATCCCTAATCCAAAAATGTGAAATCTGAAATGCCTTCAAATCCAAAATTTTATGAGCTCTAACAAGAAGCTCAAAGAAAATGCTCACTGGAGCATTTCAGATTTGGGGTTTTCAGAACAGAGATGCACAACTGGTAATGCAAATATTCCAAACTCTGAAAAAATCCCAAATCTGAAAAACTCTGGTCCTAAGCATTTCAGATAAGGTACACTCAACATGTAATACAAGAGAATACCATCCTATTTAATCATGAATGTCTGAGCTACAATGTGTGAATTCGGGAACATTGTGTATTTTCTTAGTTAATTTGTTGCTTTCTTTATAAAATGCAGATTATGAAGAGAAATAACCCACAAGAGCCTCAATTCAAGTTCATTGAATTAATTCACTTAATTTCAACAAATGTTTATTGAACACCCACTGAGTGTCAAATCTTGGCAATGGAGTAATTGATTCATGATGGCCTGGATGGTTATCAATTAACAGTACTTGCAATGTTTTCATTGTTGTATGTGTGATTAGCCAGAGTTCTGAGATACTTGACATATTAAATGCTATTAATTCTTAGAGGAATGATACAGAAAGTTAAATAAATATTATATCTCTGTACTCACGACTATCACTTCTTCTGTAATAACCTATTGGTTAGAAAATTGTGCATTAAAAACAAATGAAAAATTCATAGCTGATAACAAATGAAAATAGAAATCAAGTTTGCAAATTATTTTGGACTACAAAAATCCTGACAAATCAATATCTGTTCCCAGAAAGTTACTCAGACATGCTAAAAAAATAAAGAAAAATGAAGTTATACATAAAATCATAAGGCTAAATAAGATTTTAGGATGACTCTTTTCTTTGTCTTCTCAGGAAAAGAAAGTATCAAATTCTGTATCCCAAAACATGGCTATTTTGGTTTTTTTTCAAACAGAGACAAGGTCTCACCATGTTGCCCAGGCTGGTCCTGAACTCCTCTGCTCAAACAATCCTCCTGCCTCTGCCTCCTAAAGTACAGGGATGAACCACCATGCCTGACCAAATATGGCTATTTTATTCATGTAAATCTCCAAAAGACATTTTAAAAATTGTGACAGGAGATTAATCTTTTCACAAAAGTATTTGTTAAATTCCATGGAAATCTACTTAATATCACTTTATATAGACAAAACTTATTGAGCTTACCATTTAGCTGACAATTTTCATTTTTCTAATACCGATTTTTCTTTTAACTTCTCAGATTATTCTAAAATATTCCACAACATCAGGCCTCTTTTTAGTATTCTCTTAAATCTACTGTTAAAATTCTCTCGTGGTTATTTTAATGTGTACAAATCTAAAAGTCTATAATTTAACTAGAGTATAATCTTAGTGGATAAACTCTTATGGTAGATAAAGCAGAAAAAACAAGAATTCAAGATTTGTATTTTATATCCAGTTTTTCCTGCCACCACTGGTTTATCTGAACTCTAGTCATTGGTGAAGAAAATTACATGGGATGCTAGATGGTTCAGAATTGGGACAAGAAATTGCACTTCTGTTAATTGAGGTACCCACGGGTGGTAAAAAACTAGAAAAGGAACCTCAATAGGGAGTTTTCAGAGTTGGCTCTAAATAGCTCTGCTTGCTTATTTGCTTTCTGCATGGCAACGTGGCTTAAAAAAACAGGTCTACTCTCAGGGATGAACAGGTGGCTGATGCAAATCCACACCACCAAAAGTTGTTTGCGTCTGCGTATTTGGCCATGAGGAAATTCTTATGATACATCGTCCTCCAGTACTCAAACCCCGGTTAACTCAAAATCCCTCTTCCTTCCCACCTAACACTCACTTCCAAAGTCCCAGAGAAAGGAATGTGACTTTCACAAGCTTGGCTGCACTTCCAGGACTGACCACATGAAAAAATTACATTTACTCCAGAAGAAAGGGTTTGTGCTTTTTAGGGTCACAATTCATAATTAAATATTGGGCCTCTGTATTAGTACATTTTCACACGTCTGATAAAGACATACCTGAGACTAGGAAGAAAAGGGGGTTTAATTGAATTACAGGGACCCTGGGCTCCACCCACAAAACCATTTTTCCTGGGCCTCTGTTCCTGTGATGGGGCTGCCGTAAAGACCTCTGACATGCCCTGGAGACATTTTCCCCATTGTCTTCGGGACTAACATTTGGCTTCTTATTACTTATGCAACTTTCTAGTTGACTTGAATTTCTCCTCAGAAAATTAGCTTTCTTTCCTATTGCATTGTTGGGCTGCAAATTTTCCAAGCTTTTATGTTCTGTTTCCCTGTTAAAACTGAATGTTTCACAGCACCCAAGTCACATTGTGAATTCTTCGCTGCTTAGAAATTTCTCCTGCCAGGTACCCTAAATCATCTCTCTCAAGTTCAAAGTTCCACAAACCTCTAGGGAAGGGGCAAAATGCCACCAGTCTCTTTGCTAAAGCAAAACAAGAGTCACTTTTGCTCTAGTTCCCAACAAGCTCATCTCCACTTGAAACCACCTCAGCCTGGACCTTATTGTTCATATCATTATCAGCATTTTTGTCAAAGCCATTCGATACGTCTCTAGAAAGTTCCAAACCTACATTTATTATCAGATAAACATTTTTCTGTCTTGTTCTGAGCACTCCAAATTGTTCCAACCTCTGCCTGTTACCCAGTTCCAAAGTTGCTCCCACATTTTCAGGTATCTTTACAGCAATGTCCTACTCTACTGGTACCAGTTTACTGTATTAGTCTGTTTTCACACTGCTGATAAAGACATGCCCGAGACCTGGGGAAAAAAAGAGGTTTAACTGGACTTACAGTTCCACAGGACGGGGGAAGCCTCAGAGCCATGGCAGGAGGTGAAAGGCACGTCTTACATCGTGGCAGCAAATGAGAAAGAAGCAAAAGCGGAAACACCTGAGAAACCCATCAGACCAAGTGGGACTTATTCACTACCAGGAGAACAGCATAGGGGAAATCGCCACATGATTCAAATTATCTCTCACCACGTTCCTCCCACAACATGAAATTATAGGTGTACAATTCAAGATGAGATTTGGGTGGGAACACAGAGCCAAACCATATCAGCCTCCCTGCATACATTATCAAATAATGATTAGGGCAATATGTGATAGAGACTAGATTTATTATCACATAAACGTTTCTGCCTGTTTGCCAAACTTGCTCCCTTCTTTTTTCCCAGGAAAAGATATAAGCTCTTGAATACATATGACAATCATATGTATTGTGACCTATGATAGTAATATGTGTTAAGGACATTTTTACTAGGTTATTAAAAATGTGTACTGTCTTTTTGTGTATGTCAGAGAGTAAAGAGAAATGGATATGCACATGTGTGTAAACTCCAAATTAAATATCAATATATGTCACAATTAGGTTCCAAATGATATTTTAGCTCTGTCAGCCTAAAAGTAAGTAATAAAAAGCATGCTCATATTACTATTCCATCCCATCCCCAAAATAATCAAACTAAAAGACACAAAGAATTCAAGAAGCACAAAGACAGTGCACCAAAGACAAATAGGTAGTATAATCCATCCATGGACTTCTTATCACTATCTACACTCACTCTTTAGGTGATCCAATTCAGTTCAGTGGATTAAATACCATCTATAAGTTCATGTCTTTCAGCCTTCCATATCTAGTCTAGATCATTCCCTTGAATTCCAGACATATCTAACCAGCTCTTTGTTCTCTTCACTCCGATATTTAGTAGACATCTCACAGCTTTCATGCCCCAAACTAGGCTCCTGAGAGAGTTTCCCATAGATCTGTTCCTCTCACAGTTCATTCATTCTATTTTTCCCAGAGGCTCAGTCAAAATCCTGGAAGTCATCTTTTTTTTTCTTTTTTGTTTCTTTCATATTCATATCTCATCTCTTACTAAATCCTGGTGGCTTTATTTTCAAAATATGTCCAGAATCTGACCTCTTTTCCCTACCTCCATTGTCATCACCCATCTCTTCGCTGAAACATGATCTCCCAGCTTCTGTCCTTACCCTTTCCTTATTCTCTTCCCCAAAGACACCAGAGTGATCTTGTTCAAACCTAAATAAAATACCTCACCACAGTTGAAAACTCTGCACTGATTTCCTACTGGCGTACTGCCTTTTTTAACTCAGAGTAAAAGCCAAAGCCCTCACAAGATCCCCAAGATTCTTTGTGATTTCCCTCTCCCACTACCTCTTGGGCTTCATCTCCTATTCACCTCATGCTAGTTCACTCTGCTCTAATGCATCACTCTTACTGCAGTTACTGAAGCGGCACATTCTAACTTGAGGGCATTTATGCTGTGCCTGGGGTTCTTTCTCCTCATGGCCACCTGGTTCCTGAGACTCTTCCTTTTGATCTCCCCTTAAATGTCCCCTTCTCAAGGAGAACTTCCCTGGCCACCCTAGCTAAAACTGCAATCCCCACTTCATACTGAAATTTCCTAATCCCCCTCTCTCTTTTAATTTCCTCTCTAGCACTTACTTAGTTATTTTAGTATTCAGCACCCGACTCCCACTCATATATGCTTCATGAGGGCAGGTATTTTTGTCTGTTTTGTTCTAATACAGATGGCATGCACATAGTGCCTACCTAATATAGGTGGCCTGCACATAATTGACACACAACAAGTATTTGTTAAATTAATGAATGCATGACCCATGGAATGATAGTAGTAACATGGAAAGATATCTGAGTCAAAAAGGAAATAAAGAAAAAAATACTTAAGAACATCTGGGGAGTATAACTACAATTTGCCCATCAAATGGATTAATGGAAAGTGAAAATGAACCACTTTGGCCAATTCTTGTTGTTTCACTTTCTCTACCTACCAGTTTCATCGTGAAAACATCTTCAGAGACCTCCTTGTTTTGTATTGGTGAGTTTCTGGAAATCTTGTCACAAGCAAACTGCTTTCACAGTCCCTTGCTCCCAGCTAATACACGAATTAGAATTTAAGAGTATCTGAACATGAATGCTAAATTTTTCAATGTCCAGATTTATGTAATAAATATTTAAATTGCTGAAGAGAATAAATAGAATCATTGGGGACATTTACATTTGTAGTTACATTAACTTAACTGGAAATATGTTTGGAAAAATGATTGTCTATTTAGTGTTGATGTATCTACCTGTTTCAGTAATTGGCTAAGGATGGGGACAAATAATTAGAAAACGAGACGGTAAGTGTTACATTTAGTTTTTATTTCAACAAGATCACCAGATAGAATTTTTTGACCATGTTTTATAAAAATCATTTGTTAGATGCAGTAAGCTCAAGCAAACATAAATATAACCTTCAACTTCTATCTCTGAGGCCCAAGTGACAATGATTCAGAAATGCCATATTCAGAATATAATTCACAGATAATTATGTTCCATATTTGTAAGGAATCTAGTACATAAATCCTTAAATGGAGCAGTTTAACCAACTTTAAAAGAATGAACAGCTGAATTGAATTGTAATGATATAATGTAGAATCATAAAAATTGAAAGAGTATAGTCACCTTGTAAATTTTCTCCATTTCATATTTATGCTCTCTCCTCTATTTATTGTGTCATATATCAAATGATTCTGCCTCCTCAGAAAGCCATTTTTATAAAACTATCACCGTGTTACAGCTATGGTAAATGTGGAGTAGGAAGTTAAGGATACATGACCTCGTATATGTTCCAGATGGCCTTATATGATTTCTTTAATCTTTCTAAAATGCAAAGAAGCCCTATGGAGATCACTGAAATGGTGACATTCAAATATTCACTAACCTAAGATTTTCTTGGGTGCAGAAGTCTGGACAAATATGCACATTTGGAAAGCAATGGAGTCCTAGCTACTTCATAGGGCTGCTGGGAGGAGTCATGGCTAATCTGATGAGTTACCAAACAAAATAAATCATGTTGTACCTTGAACCAATCCCTCATCCTGAGTGTCAAATTAAGGTAGCTGATATATCCATGGATCTTAGAAATAGCCATGATTACTGTTGATAAAACTAGATTATTTAAATTGCCACTGAATTGCCCCTGACAATTACTTCGTCATGATCAGGGAAAAAGCTGACTGCATTTCATAAGGTGATGTCTAAGCTATTGCACATTGTGACACAAGAAGCATTTGGCATTACCTTGCTAAAAAGACATTTATTTCATAAGGTTCTTATTTATACTTTTAAAGATATTCCTCTGTTTGGTGCTAATAACTACCTCGTCTTCTTGGAGTACCATCACAGAATGTTCATATTTACCCCTATAGCACACATTTTTAGCCTTCCTGAATCTCATCCATGCATATTATTTTATTAGAGAAATAAACATTATTATTAGCTTATTTCACAGAAACATTCAATGCTGTCCTTCCTTCTTATCTATGATAAGAATACAGATATGTCAAATGTTTCTAATTTATAAAGCAGTTGTATTTACATGGCAGTCATAGGACAGAAAATAAAGCCAAAGCAAATCTTTTCACGACACCAATTTTACACAAAAGTGAATATAGAACAAAATTTTATTGAAGGAAGTGCAATATATTAAGGAATAGAATTTTTAAATCTGTATGCATTTTCATATAAAAATAAATAAACTAAATAAGTTTTGTGTTTGTGTGACTTACTCAGATTTAGCCACAGACTCTCAGTATTCTATTTCTACACCCATAAGACCTCAAGATATGCTTAGGTAGAAACTGAGACACATTGGATACATTATGTTATTTTTATTCTTCTAAACAGTCTAACAACTGTGTATGGCAGTCAGGGCAGAAATTTAGCAATCTCATTTTTACAGGAGAGGCAGCTGAGGTTAAAAAGAATTAAATCATTACCATAAAATAATCAATGATTAAGTGCCAGACCTAGTTCCACATCTTTTAGCAAGTCTAAATCTCCTTTCTAATTTCATGTTTGTTTTAATAGTAGTTGTGAAGGATAAAAAATCAGAAAAGAAAAAGTAGTTACAGCATAGACAAGAATAGACTTAAATCACTAAATCAGGAATTAATGTTCTTCCTCCATTCTAATACATATATTTTCTGATTTGTATACATTCATTTTAATACATTTTATCACTAGGGCACTTCTAATATGGCTCAAATGCTGAAAGTATCTGGCATGAATCACTCACAGGTTTTCTCTCTCTCTCTCTCTCTCTCTCTCTCTCTCTCTCTCTCTCTCTCTCTCTCTCTCTCTCTCCCCCACCCACCTATTTAGTTATCTATGTGGCTACCATGAGTGAAGTACAAGAATCAAAAGCTAAAGAAAATATTCTGTGATCACAATAATGACTACAATAGAATTATTCTCTGCAAGACAGCAGTGGCCTGGTGTGATCTGTATTGGATGCTGCCATATCAAAGTAATGCAGTATATTAGCCAAAGTATTTCAGCAGCATATGCAGCTGTTAATTGACAAAAATAAATTCAGCTGGTACATGAACTCATATCATGAACCATGTTTTGTATTTCAACAATTTATGTTAAACTGAATGCAGCCCACATGGCATAATAAAACAGCGGTTGTTACAAAAATTGCACTCTCCATTTGCCACTTTATTTGTATTCTTAATACTTGAAAGGTTTCATGCTTCATGCAGACAAACTCATTACTTAAAGGGGGGGTCAATAAATAACCCCCCCAAAATTGTTGAGATGTTCAGTTATTTTTGTATGTCTACTAAACAGTCAATCCAGTTCAACCCAAGTTGAGAGAATTATTTTAAATTTGAGTTTAAATTTGGTATTTCTTAAAATAAAATTTGTAAAATTCAAATGTTTAAAAAAAACTAGTGTTAATGGATTAGAGATGACTTAAAATGAAACGTATAGTCAGTAAAATCTCTTCATGGAGCATATATTTCATTTGTTAGGCAGACTGGGTTATGCTACAGATACTGATTAAAACAGAAATTTTTTTCCAAGTATACTAGTTTTGACTCTTGCCTGAGAATCAGGAAGATGGTTTTTATAAAAACAAAAAAGTATGAAAGTATGAATAACTTTTTTATTTTCTCAATTTTTTTCTCACTTTACTAAATATGTTAACATGTATTCTATCATTTACCTCTCACAGAAAAACTAGTAGATAGGCATTTTTGTCTGCATTTTCCATAAGAGTAAGTTACAGCAGCTGAACAACTAGCCCAACAACATACATTAGAATTAGTATTTGATCCCAGGTCTATGCAAATATTCCCGTATCAGTGCTCTTAACCAATGTTTTCTATGTTTGTCTCTCAGTGAGTACAGGAAACTTTAAAAAAGCAGTAAGAGTCTAGTTTTTTACTTTCTAAGAATAGACAATCATGAAATTTGACTGGCAGACAAACTAAGGTGACTCTGGCCTCACAGTAGAATTCCTACCTGCTGATATTCACACCCTTGCATAATCCCTCCCCTTGACTATAGGTGGCACCTGTGTGATTTGTGTCTAATAATATACGAAAAGGTGATAGGATGCCACTCCTATGATAATATCATATTATATGAATCTTGCTAATCGACTGCTTTAGAGCTTCTCCTTGCTAGTTCAATGAAGTTAGCAACTATGTTGAAAAAGTCCACATGATAAAGAACTCCTCTTGGCTCATAACACCTGAGGGCAGCCTCCAGCTGAAAACTGACAGGCAGAAAAAAGTCAGGATCTTCAGTCTCACAGCTACAATGAAATGAATTCTTCAACAACCAGATTGAGCTTGAAATCAGATGCTATCCCAGCTAATCCTCCAGATGAAAATGCAGCTCCATTGAAACCCTGGCGGTACCCCTATGAAAATGAGTTGAGAACCAAGCCAAGTTGTGACTAGAGATTCCTGGCTTATGGACACTAGGAGGTAAGAAATGTGTGTTGTTTTAACCAGTAAGTTTATAGAAACTTTTTATGGACTAGAATAAAACTAATATTCTGGATGTGAAACCGGATTGGCGGCAATGTTTCAGAAAGTAAAAAGGACATCTTTAGTTCACTTCACCTGAATCTGAATCATATCTGTGTGAATTCTCCTCTCTTGAAATGTATACTCTAGACCTCTGAGATTACATTAACCATCTTGACCTTGAGACTTGGAGCAAATACCAAAACGAATAGTGTTCAGAGTGTCATCTTGTAAAGTGTGCAGATAGAACTTTTTCTTTTTTTTCAAGTTAAAGTATTTTTATTCTGCAAGTGAGAAATCATCTCCTGAGTCATTATTATTCAACATCAAATACGCAATATTTGACTTGAGATTTTGCTAACTCACCAGGAAAAAAACATAACAATATCCCTTTATTTTTCTTGTTTTCCCTTGATTTTCCTGAGTGCCCTTTATAAAAAGTCAAGATATACTCAGGGAAAAGGTACTGAATTTCAGAGGCTTTGGGGTTGTGTTGCTTAATTTCAGTAACTATTAAATGTCAGAGAGCCATCGGAAAGGAAGATGAACATGTTTGGTAATGGTATTCTTTTGGTTGCTGTTACATTTTGAATAATGTTTGGGAGAAATTTAGCCAGATGCACTAACAAGCACTACAGTGTTTCCAGATATTATTTGAATAGTTTCTATCACCGCCATAACAAATACCACAAACTTAGTACCTTATAACAACACAAAATTATTCCCCAGTTTTGTAGGTTAAAAATCAGTCAGCTTGGCTGGTTTCTTTGCTCTGGGTCCCACAAGGCCAAAATCAAAGTGTTATCAGGGCTTTGTTTGTTCTGGAGGTTCTTGGGAATAATACATTTCCCTGCTTACTTAAAATCCAATCTGTTGACAGAGTTCAGTTCCATGGAATTGTGCTACTGAGGCTCTCTCCTGTTACTTTGCTGGCTACTTTGCTGGTACTCCCATTACTTTGCTGGTTACTTTGGATGATGGTCATTCTATTTCTAAAGGCTGACTACATTCCTTGGCTCATTGCCGTCTTCCTCCATCTTCAAAGCAAGAAACAGTGGCTCAAGCTCTTCTCACGTTTCAAATTTCTCTGCCTCACCTATCCCCTGCCCTTTCTCTTTTGCTGTGTCTCTGACTGTAAGAGAAATTTCTCTGTTTTTAAGGGCTCATGTTAGATTGAGTATACCTAGATAATCCAGGATAACCTCCAATTCTCACGTACTATAACCTTAATTATATCTGCAAAATCCCTTTGCCATATAACCATAATACATTCACAGGTTCTAGGAATCAAGAAGTAGGTATTTAAGGAAGTCAGCATTCTGTCTACCACATTACTCTTTCAATAAAGTTATAATTTAACAACAAACAGTTGTATAGAGCCACAAACATTTTTAAGTTGGGGCAATAGTGTCTCAAATAAATTTGGTTGTATAATGTGTGTAATTTTGGTTTAGAATCAATTGGATCAGCCTGGAATAAGACACACAACCTTGTTTACACTATGTAAAATGTACAAAGCAGAAAAGCATATAATTTATCATAGCACTTTCTCACTTTCCTGTACAAAGACCCATCTGAAAGTTTCTCTGTAGTTACAGAAATTCATAAAGCTTTAACTTTATGCTTTTAGTAACTAGTTGTTGAACAATTACACATTCTTCTATTTTTCTCTCTTTACCCTGAATGTTTGGTTCACTGACATTTGAAAAATCATAATAAAATTACTTATTACAAAATTTAAAATTTTAAACATTTTAAGTGTACCATCTGGAGGTATAAAATACATGCACAATGTTGTGTGCCATCACCACTATCTATTTTTTGTGATCCCAAATAGAAACTATACTTATTGAGCAAAAATTTCCATTTTCCCTCCCCCACTCCGCCCTTGGTAACTTCTATTCTACTTTTTGACCCTAAAAAGTTCCTATTCTAGATACCTCATATAAGTAGAAATATGTAATCGTTTTTCTTTATGTTTGAAATATTTCAGTTAGTATAGTGTTTCAACGTCCATCCATGTTGTAGAATGTATCAAAACCTCATTCTTTTTTATTGTTGGAAAACATTCCATTATGTGTATATCACATTTTGTTTATTCATTCCTCTGTAGATGGACACTGGGATTGCTTCCACCTTTGGCTATTGTGAATAATGCTATTATAAACATGGGTGCACAAATAACTCTTTGAGACTCTGCTTTCAAATCTTTCAGGTATATACTCAAGAGTGGAATTGCTGAGTCATGTAGCAAATTATATTTTTAGAATTCTGAGGAACTGTTTTCCATGGTGGTTACATTATCCAACATTCTTACCAACAATATACAAGGCTTCCCATTTCTCCACATTCTTCCCAATACTTAAATACTTATTTTCTGCTGAGCTTTTTCATTTTCTTTCTTTCTTTTTTATTTATTTATTTTTGATAGTAGGTATCCTACTGAGTGTGAAGTATCTCATCTCATTGTAGTTTTGATTTGCATTTCCCTAATGATTAGGATCATTAGTGCTATGGTCTGAATGTCCGTGTCCTCCCAGCCCCCAAATTCATATGATGAAACTTAATTATCAATGTAGCATTATTGAGAGGTGGGCCTTTGGGAGGTGATTTCGTCTTGAGGGATCTACTCTTCTGAATGGGATTAGTGCTCTTATAACAGAGGACTGGGAAAGCTTGTTCACCCCTTCTGTCCTATGAAGACACATAGAAGACATCCTCTATGAAGCAGAGAGCCATCATTAGATGCTGAATATGGTGGTGTTGATCTTTGACTTTTTAGCCTCCAGAACTGTCAGCATAAATTTCAGTTGTTTATAAATTACCCACTCTACAGTATTTTGTTATAGCAGTCTGAATGGACTGAGACAATTAATGATTTTGAATACCTTTTTAAATTGTTTGTTTGTCATTTGTATGTCTTTTTTAAAGAAAAGTCTATTCACATCCTTTCCCCATTTTTAATTGAATTGGTTTGTTTTGTTTTGGAATTGTATGAGTTATTTAGTCTCAATATTAAACCAATATTAGATATACGATTTGAAAATTTTTTCTATCATTCTATGCATTGTCTTTTTAATCTCTTGACAATAATCTAGGATGCACCAAAGTTTTAAATTTTGAAGAAATTCAATTAATCTATTTTTGTTTTTGTTGTTGCCTGTGCTTTTGATATCATATCTGAAAACTCATTACCAAATCCAGGGTCATGAAGATTATCCCTCTATGTGTTTTTGTCTAAGAAGTTCATGATTTTAGCTATTAAATTCAGGTCTTTGATAAAATTTGAGTTTTCGTTGATTCTGAAGCTTATAGTTTATGCTTTCTTTTTTCAAGTTTGGATTCGAACCGAAAATGTATTGTTCATATTATTATTATTTTAATGATTTGACAGCAGAAAGGAATTCCTCCTTTTTTTAAAAAAATGCAAGTCTAAGAAATGAATAGGATGTGATTACTTGGTATTGTATTTTATCTATTTTAATACAGGTAGTAGATAATGAAGGTTATAAATATTTTATAAACTATGGCCATCCAATTTCTTCTCATGTTGTTTCAAAATGCACACACAGAAATCCAAAGAGCTAAATGTTTTTCTGCTCTATAAGAAAGTTGTTAAATTTGTATATTTACCATTGTGTAATGAAGAATTAGTCTGGGATCCCCATTTCCGGGGAGATAACAATTTAACTCTTGGAATTTCCTGAGTGATAGATGTATCTTTATTATCCATATTGGACCCCTGATCACATTTTTTGTGTATGCTAACGAGATGACTCATGGTGACCCCCAGATTCCTTATGGTAATGAGATTGGTTACTCAGGATGGAAACTGTTCATGTCAGAAAAACCATCCACGTAATTAGAGGATTTGGGCTTTGAGCCAAGTGAGATCAACCCCCTTCCTCTGGGGAAGGTTTTGAGATTGAGTTTATCCACATGGCCAATGTTTCAACAATCATATGTATCCAGTGAAATGTCAACAAAACCTCTGGACACTGAGGCTTTCATGAACTACCTTCGTTGTCAATATTCTTTGAGCATTGTTTTACTTTGATACTGAGAGAGTAAGACATCCCTTAGGACAATGGCAACTTTGTAAATGGAACTCTTACAAACACTGTTCTACGCATCTCTTCTTTTTTCTGGTTCTCATTTGTATTCTGTTGCTATGATAAAATTGTAATGATATGAGTAGCACTTTCAGTAAGTTCTATAAGTCTTTTCTGTAAATTGTTGAACCTAAGGGTGGCCATGGCAAACCCTGAGATAGCTGGTCAGACCTGAGAGTGGCTCTAGAAACCCCAGACTTGTAGCTGATAATTGAAGTTAGGGCAGTCTTGTAGAGAACTGTGCCTGATATGGTTTGGCTGTGTCACCACCCAAATCTCATCTTGAATTATAATTCACACAATGACCATGTGTCATTGGAGGAACCCAGTGGGCAGTAATTGAATCATGGAGGCAGGTCTTTCCCATGCTGTTCTGGTGATAGTGAATACATCTCACAAGATCTGATGGTCTTAAAAATTGAATTTCCCTGCGCAAGCTCTTTCTCTCTTTACCTCCTGCTATGCATGTAAGATATGACTTGCTCCTCCTTGCCTTCCAGCATGATCATGAGTTTGAGTCCTCCCCACCCACATGGTACTGTAAGTCCATTAAACCTCTTTCTTTTATAAAGTGCCCAGTCTTGAGTATGTCTCCATCAGCATTGTAAGAACAGACTAATACAGTGTTTTTAACCTCCAGTTTGACAAATTCCAGTGCCTATTCAAATACTATGTAATAAAGGAGATAACTAGTTATCCATATGCTAGAATTGCCCTAGTGCTCCACTCTCCCACCACAAGCTTAAATTCTAGCCTTAGAATAATACAACTAAAAATCATGTATCTCAGGAGAAGTCTTTTAAAATTCAAATGCACCTGTGATTGGTAACATCAAATGTTTTTAATCACCCATACCTAAGGCTATTTTGTAAGATAAGTAAAAGCAACCTAGGCAGGGCATGGTGGTTCATACCTGTAATCCCAGCACTTTCAGAGGCAGAGGTGGGCGGATCACTAGGTCAGGAGTTCTAGAGCAGTCTGGCCAACATACTGAAACCCCATCTCTACTAAAAATACAAAAAGTTAGCTGGGCATGGTGGCAGGCACCTGTAATACTAGCTATTTGGAATTCCTAAGGCAGGAGAATTTGTTGAACCCAGGAGGCGGAGGTTGCAGTGAGCCGAGATTGCGCCACTGCACACCAGCCCAGGTAACAGTATGATACTCCATCTCAAAAAAGAAAAGAAAGGATGGTAACCTGAGACCATTTTCCAAATTAGGGTTTTATAAGGAGCCCCAGAGGGCATTATGTACTCTAGAAATGTAGGTGGAAGAATGAGAATGTAAAGAGAAGGGGGAAAATGCTGTAATAGTAGAGTAGGAGTGTCCCCAAAGCAAATCACCAGCTTTACCATTTTGCCTCAGGCTAACTATATATTTTGAAATAAAAATCTCTAGTCTCAAAATTCCCATAAGATGAAATGCATATTTGTTTTTTGTTTTGTGTGTGTGTGTATGTGTGTGTGCATGTGTTTGTAAAAAGCCTTCTTGTGTCTATTCCCCTTAAAACAGGTAACATGAAAATAGCATGGCAGTCTCAAGCCATAAAGCAACAGTAAAATACAATGACTTTTATTTGTTGCTATAGGTACTTACTGAATTATAGACAAATGAACTGAATAATTGTGAAGCAGATCCATGCAGTCCACTAAAGGGACTTCTGAGTTGTGTAACTCATCATTTAAATATTCATTGATTGCAAAGGAAAGAGAACAAATTAAAAAATCACAAATATATATTCATTGAGCAATCCCCATATTTCACCCTTGTACTAAATTTTATAAGGTATTCAAAAGAAAAATTAGGATCACAATGTTCTCAGGAATCTTATAATTATGATAGAATTATATATAATTATATTTATAATTTATAGTTAATTCTAATAAAGACGGTGATAAAAGATGAACAAGTACAGAAACACCTTAAAATCACCAGTTCTCTCTGAATAGGTATTTCAGGAAAGCTTTATGTATGAGGTTATTTCTGAGAAAGAAACATGTAG
Source organism: Callithrix jacchus (assembly GCF_049354715.1). Taxonomy (NCBI): domain Eukaryota; kingdom Metazoa; phylum Chordata; class Mammalia; order Primates; family Cebidae; genus Callithrix; species Callithrix jacchus. The sequence goes on along the minus strand of NC_133504.1, from coordinate 100,155,779 downwards.
CAATGTTACAGGAGTATCATGACAGTAAACATATTCTGGAGAGACAGAATAAAGTATGGTATGTTTGAAGAACAGAAGTAGTAGAGGCTCAGATTAAAAAAGAAAGTAGGACAACTGTAGAAAATAGCAGGGCAGTGTATTAGTCTTTTCTCGTGCTGCTAATAAAGATGTACCTGAGACTGGGTAATTTATGAAGAAAAGAGGCTTAATGGACTCACAGTTCCATGGTGGGGGAGGCCTCATAATCATGGCAGAAGACAAAGAAAAAGCAATGGGATGTCATACATGGTGGCAGAGGAACTCTCATTTATAACACCATCAGATCTAATAAGACTTATTCACTACCAGGAGAACAACAGTATGGGGGAAACTGCCCCCATGATTCAAGTATCTCCACCTGGCCCTGCTCTTGACACATGGGGATTATTACAATTTAAGGTGAGATTTGGGTGGGGACACAGCCAAACCATATCAGGCAGTATCTAGCCACAAGTCAAGAGTTAAACCCATTGACCTTTATAAAGCTATAGAAAAATTCAGTAAAGGAAGCCAAGTAAACTGTTAACAGGAAGAGTAATAACTGTTAAAAATAGAAAAAGACTGGCCTTAGTAGAGAAGATAATTAGATGGAGGGGAATAGAGGCAAGCAAGTTAGAAATTTAGTGCAATAATCTTGCTGAATGATGATGATTACAAAATTGATTAAATGGAAGCAGGTCAATGGCAGTGAAGAAAAGGGGAGATACTGATAATAATATAAGAATTTTCTCTCTCAGTGATTAGATGATGGTGATGGTATTAATCATAAAACCTACACATCCCCACACACTAAAAGGTGACTAAGTTGTTGTTGGAGGTGGTGGTTACAGATTGAAAGTTTTTCTTCCCTAAAAATTTATGTGGTGAAATCCTAGCCCTCAAGGTGATGGTATTAGGTGGTGAGACTTTTGGGTCATGAAAGTGGAGTCCTCATGAATGGCATTAGTGTCATTATAAAAAGGGCCTGAGAAAACTCCCTTCCTTCTGCAAGGGCACAGTAAGAAGGCTCCATCTAAGAACCAGGAAATGGGCCCTCACCATACACTAGATCTGACAGTGCCTTGTTCTTGGACATCCCAGCCTCCAAAAGTGTGAGAAATAAAGGTCTGTTGTTTAAAAGTGACACAGCTTATATTTTGCTACAGCAGTGCAAATGGACAAGATTATGGTAAAAGTGGTTTTATAATTAGTTCAGTTTTATCATATGGTATTTTAGGTATCTGAAAAATTCAAGTGTACATCTTCATAAAATAAAGAGAGAGATAAGAATAAAACTCAGAAGCAAGAAAAACTGCATTGTGACTTATTTATTAATAGTTGAGGGTCAGTATTATGTTGATTCTAGTTGAAGCCTAGGAGTGGATGAAATCACCATGAGAAAATAGATTAGATAAATGGAAGACGAAGAAGAAAATCAAATCCATAATCCTGAAAAACAGTAAATCCAAATGAGAAGGAAAAGACAGACAATCCAACAAAGAAGATTGAATAAGAACAAGCTAAAAAGTAGAAGGAAAATAAGAAGAAAGTGGGGTGGCAGCCAAAGGAAAAGCTTTTCCCAAAGTGGCAGTTGACAATGTCAATTACCACATGAAAGTCATATAGAAAAAATTGAAAATTGTAAATTGGATTTAAGAATTAAAGGTTATGGGTAACCTTGTGTCATACAGTCACATGCTGAGAGTTAAAGCTTGACCACTATGATTTGAAAAAGAAGTAAGTGGTGACAGCACAGTGCAAGCTTGGCTGAAAAGACCAGAAGTTGCTGAAAAGCCTGTAGTGAGAGGCTTGAACCTGTGTGCACAATATGGAAAAAGACACCCCTGTATATCTGAAGGACAGAGTAATGAATATAGAAAAACATTATGGAAAATCATTGAGACAGATTCAAGAGTACAAGGGGAGGGTGAAGCCTCACAGTTAATGTGAACACGTGATCTGCTGAATATGTGAAAGAAAGATTACTCTGGGCTGGAGGAATCTGAGAGAAATTACTGATGGTCTCAAGCCCTGTGCAAGAGCTTGAATGCAGACCAAAGTTAATTGTAAAGAAGGCACAAGAAGATTCCAGGCAAGCAATGAAAGGATGGTCACACAAATCATGCATCAATTTCAGAGAAACTTCATGGTGTATCTAAAAGTACAAACTGAAACTTTAGAATTTTTTGTTCCCAGAACTTATCTTTTAAATTAAACTACAAGAGTTTTGTAGCTAATGGAATGGACTGAAAGGAATTTCCATGTTTTCCTTAATTTACTATTGTATCCTTATTTTATTATTGTATAAATAAAGATTATATGCCACAAAATATAGTACTTGAACTCATCAAATGGAACTAGATTACTTACATTTATTTCCTTTCATTTTTAAGTTGTAGGGTAATCATGTTTATTTTTATTTATCATAAAAGTATACTCGCAAAATATAATGTTATTTTTTATTTTTATTTTTTCTTCTACATTTTAAATTTTTTTATACAGTTTTGCTTTGCCCAGTTCTACCTCGAACTCCTGGGCTAAAGTGATATTTCTGCCTCAGCCTCTTGAGTAGCTGGGCCTACAGGCTTGTGACATCACTCCTGGCCTTATAAGTTATTTTTAATAAAGATAATGTGTAGGAAATAAATCACTCATACTACTTCCATCCAAAGATAGTAACTATTATAGATAATGACCATATTTTTTTCTGGTAAAAATCCTTCTAGTCTGTACTTTTTACATAATTGGGATGCTACAGATAGATAGAGAATTTTACTTTAATTGCATATACTTATAACCAGTTTTTCGTATGTTTTAAAAAGTCTCATAAAAGCTTTTGAAGAACTGCAAAACATGCTCTACTATATTTAGCCATTTGCCTATTATTAACAATTCAGTTGTGTTCATTTCCATAATTCCAAATAATATTTATGTGCATAAATTTTTGTCTACATTAAATATCGTTACCTTACAATAAATTTACAGGTATTATATTATGGAATCCCTGAATGGAACTGAGATATCTTGACCATCAACTTCTTTACCAAACTTTCAAAATATTTGTTTTATATTATTTAATGAATGACCAATGAATCATCATTCGCATATATGCTTCAAACTTCTTTTTGAAGTCTGTCTTTCCTCTGAGGGTCTCTTTGATGTTGTAATACTACTTGAAGTTTTGGGGAAATTATTTTGTGAAAGCACTTGGTTTGTTCAGTTGAGTTGAGGAACAGAAGTAAAATCGTTGCAGCAAGTACCTGAAACAGTGGTGTATAACCACTGTGATGCATGGCAACTAAATAAAATACAATTTATAATTGCATTTAGTGCAGAAGCACATTCTATCAAAGAGTCTATGTGGAAGAATGCTTGCTTGGAACCTGAGTCCTGCCTGTGCCTTCCAAACTCAAAGTCTAAATAAATAGGGAACTTCCATTTATTCAATAGCTTAATGTAAATTTCATGACAAATGGTAGTGTTCACTCCTAGAAAGAGGAAGAAAGAAATAAAAAAAATAGAGAGGGAGAACAAGAAAGAAGAAGAGAAAGAAAGAAAGAGAGAGAAAGAAAGAAAAAGAAGGAAAGAAGGGAGGGAGGGAAAAGAAAGCATGATAATTTTATGTATCAACTTGAGTAGGTTAAGGTGCCCAATTGTTTGGTTCAATATCAGTCTAGATGTTGTTGTGAAGGTATTTTTTTTTAGATATGATTAACATTTAAATCAATAGACTAAGTAAAGCACATATGATGTGGTGGGGCTTTATCCAATAGTGGAAGACCTTGTTTAAGTGTTTTTGAGCTGCTGTAACAAAACACTTTATAGTAAGTAGCTTATAAACAACGAAGTTTATTTCTAATAGTTCTAGAGTCTTGGAAGTTCAAAATTAAAATCAAAGTATTGGCAGACTGTGTGTCTTGTGAGGTCCCTCTTTTTTTTTTTTTTTTTTTTTTGAGATGGAGTTTTGCTCTTGTTACCCAGGCTGGAGTGCAATGGCGCGATCTCGGCTCACCGCAACCTCCGCCTCCTGGGTTCAGGCAATTCTCCTGCCTCAGCCTCCTGAGTAGCTGGGATTACAGGCGCACACCACCATGCCCAGCTTTTTCATAGATGGTACCTTCTAGCTATGTCCTCACATGAGAGAAAGACTAGTTAGCTCTCTGGGGTCTCTTTTATAAGGTGACTAATGAGGCAGAGCCCTCATGACCTCCCTTCCTAAAGGCTTCACCTTCTAATACTATCAATTTGGGAGTTAGATTTCAATGTATAAATTTGGAAAGGCACAAGCATTTGGACCTCAGCAGGCCTTAAGAGAAAAGACTGAGGTTCTCTAACTAAAAGGGCATTTTGTCTCCAGACTGCCTTTGGACTTAAGACTGCAGCATCAATTCTTGCTGAAATTTCCACCAGTCATCCTGCCTTATAAATTTCAGACTTTTTAGCTTCTACAATTGTGAGAGACAATTCTTAAAAATAAATCTCTCTCTCAGAGAGAGAGAGAGAGTGTTGAAGATCCTACTGGACTTCTTCTCTGGAGAATCCTAACACAGGTAAATGGGTAAGTAGATAGATGGATGGATGGATAAATTTATGGATGGATGTGAATGGAGAGATGGATATATAGATAAAGAAGCTGCTTCCAAGTGGTTTGAAATTATATGCCAATAGTGCAGTGGAAGAGTAGTCAAAACACTAGGTTTAAGTCCTGGTTCTACCATTCACTAACTGTGTTGTCCCTGAAAAGTCTTTCAATATCTCTGAGTTAGCTCCCTAATCTATATAATGGAATCAATAGTATATTCTCTACCTATCTTGTCAGGATGTTATGAAGATTAATAAAAATAATACACATAATGACTGCTAATAGTTATTAGGTACTAACTATAAGAAGCATAGCAATCACTTTGCATACATTATCTCATTTACTCCTCTCCAAAAATCTTCAAGGTAGATAAAATTATTATCCTAATTTTATGGCACAAAATCTTAGCTCAAATATTGTTTCCTCAAGAGACCATTCTTGATCGTCTTACCTAAAGTAGCACTCCCTCTGTGTAACTCTAATACCCTCCCCCTTTAGTATCTTAAGAGTACTAATCACAATCAAGATTATCTTGCTCAAATGACTTGTTTACAATTTCACTATTAACATGGTAGGTGGTAGGTGCTCATGTAATACTTGATGAATGAATTAATTAATGACTACATGAATGAATGCATGCATTGAATAATTGAATGAATGAGACTTATTTTGGGGAGATGTGAGTATATGTGATAATTCAGCATATGTAACCATTCAAAATTTAGAAGTAAAAACTCTAGGGATGAACAAAGCTGTAGTTTATACCATTACATAAGTGAAAGAACCTCAAAGACTTATCTCTACTCTGGTTGAAGGGGCCTAAGGCTCAAAACCACTTCCCTGGCTCCCACTTCCACTCTTCTATAGTGCCAGAGGACTGGGAAGCCAAGATAAAGCAGGGAGATGCACTCTTGAATGCTACTTTCTCCCTGAGCAGTACTTGATTTAAAAACATATATTATTCAATGTACAATGTTGACTCTTGACCTCCTACATAATAATTTTCCTTTTAATGCACCCTAGTCTTTCAATAAAACAGTTCATTTGACCTGTGCATTTTGATGTTGGTTTTACTTGAAGGACCTATATGACAAAGAAGAGGAAGAACTTCTTCTACCTCCATTTCTCCAGTAGCTACCTAGACAACACACTGCACCCTACAGAAAAAAGGAGTTCTAGAAGGTAATCAGTGTTGTCAGGAGTGGAAGCCAGGGATGTTAGGCACATAAGCAAATTAAAGGCTACCGAGAACTAGCACCTGAATTTTCTGATCACAGTCTAGGGTAAGCCAACTTCAAAGGAACAAACAGGAGATTGGAGAGAAATATGAGAGGAGGGTATTTACTTTAAATAACTATTACTGAACAGCTCATGAATTGCCCAGGTTTACACTTTAATGGCAGAGAAAGCTCTAGAACTCCACTAATTCTTTCCACCATATTGTGTTTCACCTTTTGTGGGAAATAGAAAAGTTCCTTTCTAAAATTTCCTTTCTTGTTAAGAAATAAGTATGCTAATAACTTTGTTAAGCCCTATCCTATGTAGTTGTTAGACATGCCATGCTTACAGGCATGTAGTACATTCTATGTCCTTATACTCTAACCAAGATATCAGTGCTGGATGTGCTCACAGGCATGTCCCAACTCTCCATCGCTTTCACCTATTTAGAAAAGTTCAGTTATTAACCAATTGGGTTTTAGTTTAAATTAAGAGGTCTGGTTCTAGCCAACGGAGATCAGACACAGCAATAAGGATGGCCCCAAATTTGTATGGAATGAATTTGTGTGTTTTCCTTTGTTCATTTTACTCTCATGAAAAGATGGCAAGTGAGAGTACCCTTCCTATATAGTCCAGGAAGTAAAAATTGCATTGCTGAAAGATCCTTTGTCTCAGTGCTGATTTTTCTTTGCAGCACCAAGCATCTATTTCCAACACCCTTTTTCTTAATTGAAAACAAGAATTACAAAGCTTATTCTCAATAAATACATTAGAATAATAAAGAGAAGAAAATAATACTTCAGAATATGATGAATGAATGAATACTTGCATTTGGTAAGGCATTCTCTTCCAAGAGGCCTAATTAGGTTATAATTTCAAAAGGTTCTTCAAGTGATTCTCTGATGGTGCCTCTACTATATTTGCATATTTCATAGCTAATGCCCCCACCTAAAATGACGTTGCACATGGTCCAGCAGCTGTTGTAACCAGGCATCAACATTTACCTTTATTTAGTATTTCATTGAAATTCTGATGTAGTCAATCTTATCTTTAAATGCAAAGTCAAAGTAAAAATACTAGCTTCCCATTGCACTGATTAATGTTTCTAAATCCAAGCTACAAAGGACCATCTCCATTTGATGTCTTATGGGTTAAGTTTTGAGATCTCATCCAGCAAAATTAAGCATGATCTGGTAGACTGGTGAGTCTCCTGGTTGAGAGGCTGCACTTGAAAGTTCTGAGGATGACTGTTGAAATGACTCAGGCCCTCAACCTGGGTGAGACAAACCAAATTCTGATTTAATGTGACACAATATGCCAAACCTCATGCTTACCCTTCAGCCTCAGTGGACAGTTTCAAAGAACTTATTTATCTTTCAGTCTCAAAGAACTTATCTTTATTTAAATGATAACTCAAAGTTTCATTAGCTTCTTTTTCCCCCTAAACACACTCTTATGGAATCCTTCCTTTTTCTGATATATGCTTTTCCACTACTTTTGCATTCTTTCTATTGTCATTTTTTATCTCCTGGACCCTCATTCTTACTCATTTTTTTCTCGGTTTTTTGACAAAGTATCCACAAAAGGAAAACTATATTTGAATGCATAGTGGCACTGGCATATTATTGTTTTATAAGAAAGCAACAAATGCAGACTCCCCTACTGGGTATGCATGATTCTCCATAGGCCTTAATTATATATTTATTTTAATTGAACAAAATGATTTGCTGCAATAAAATTTGTCACAGTGTAACTGTGAGAATAGTACTTGTGATGGTTAATACTGGGTGCCAAATAAATGGGATTAAAGGATACAAAGTATTAATCCTGGATGTGTCTGTGAGGATATTGCCAAAGGAAATTAACATTTCAGTCAGTGGACTGGGAAAAGCAGACTCACCTTAATCTGTCTGGGTGGGTACAATCTAATCAGCTGCCAGTGTAGCTAGAATATAAGTAGGAAGAAAAATGTGAAAGTAGAGAAACTGGCCTAACCTTCTAGCCTATATTTTTCTCGCATGCTGTTTGCCTCCTGCCCTCAAACTTCAGATTCCAGGTTCTTCAGTTTTGGTACTGGGACTCATTCTTCTTGCTCCTCAGCCTGTAGATGGCCTATTGTGGGACCTTGTGATCACATGAATTAATAGGTAATAAACTTCCATACACAAACACACACACACACACACACACACACACAAACATACCACAAACACACGTGTGTGTGTCTAATATATATATATTAGATTCTGTCCCTCTAGAGAACCCTAATACAGATATTCAGACATTGGTACCAGGAGTGGTTCTAGAGGAACAGAATGTTAAGGATTGAGTTCTTTCACTGGGTTGGGGGTTTCTGGAGTTGGCTGCTTGACATGATTACCCACCAAAATGCTAAAGACCCTAATTCTAATAGTATGGAGAAGACTGATAGTCCTTGGCATGAACTGTTTGCACAATGATGCAAATTAAGTGCTCTGACAATCCTGATTCATTGCTCATGAGAAGCAAGGAGTTTAGTGACCCTATAGCATAATAACTTTGACCATATGTGGAGAACCAAGGAATGTAATGAGTTGGTTGCACCTGAGTTCAGTGGACAAAGTGATGAAAAAAAATGATCAACTCAGGGATCTTATCTGCTGGCTTCAGAAACAGATACTGAGCCTCAAATCTGCTAAGACTGCCCTGTGTGAGAGTCTTATCTCCTGGAGGGAAAGAGCTGAAACTGTGGAAAAAAAAGACATAAGCTCTTATCATGAGAGTGGCTGACCTGCAATGAAATGTGCATGTGCATGCACAGCCTCACCAGATGTCTGCTGGTAAAGTGAGCGCTTTGATTGGAAAAGAATGGGACCCTGCCACTTGGAATGGGGATGCGTGGGGGCGGGGCCCTGATAAAGCTCAGAACACTAAGTGTGTAAACTCTGATGAACCTTTTTTTGCCAGGAAAAAACAGCTTCCCCATCCCCAGTAGTGGCAATATCCCCTCCCTGACCCATGTTGCCATCAGCTTTCCACATTTGTCTGAGGAGATAAACCCTGCACTGCCTGAGGCAACAATGGTGGCCTCCCATGAGGCAGTTGCCAGGCAAGATAACATTGATTCTTCTCAGGAGCGACCTCCAACACCCCTGTTTGTTTCTATTCTTATAACTAGATTAAAGTCCTGGTGGATCCCTAGAGGTGAGGTTGAAAGTGTGAACCATGAGGAGGTGTGTTATACTCAAAAGGAACTCCTTGAGTTTTCTAATTTATATAAGCAGAATCTGGAGAACAGGCGTGGGAATGGATATTAAGAGTGTGAGATAATGGTGGAAGGAACATTAAGTTGGATCAGGGTGAACTTATTGATTTTGTCCCACTAAGGAGGGACTCTGCATTTAATGTGTCAGCTCAGGGAATTAAAAAGGTTCTAATAGAGCCAGGCACGGTGGCTCAAGCCTGTAATCCCAGCACTTTGGGAGGCCGAGGAGGGTGGATCACAAGGTCAAGAGATCAAGACCATCCTGGTCAACATGGTGAAACCCCGTCTCTACTAAAAATATAAAAAAAAAATTAGCTGGACATGGTGGCGTGTGCCTGTAATCCCAGCTACTCAGGAGACTGAGGCAGGAGAATTGCCTGAACCCAGGAGGCGGAGGTTGCGGTGAGCCAAGATCGCGTCATTGCACTCCAGCCTGGGTAACAAGAGCAAAACTCGGTCTCAAAAAAAAAAGGTTCTAATAGTTTATTTGCTTGGTTAGCTGAAATATGGACTAAAAAATGGCCCCACTGTGAGTGAGCTGGAAATGCCTAATCTTCCTTGGTTTAATGTGGAGGAAGGGATCCAAAGGCTTAGTGAGACTGAGATGGTGGAGTGGATTCGTCACTTTAAACCTACTCATCCCAGCTGGGAGGGCCCAGAAGATATACTCTTGACCAATGCCTTGTGAAATAGATTTGCGAGGGCAGCACCTGCATCTCTGAAGAGCTCTGTATGTCAGATCTAACAGTGGGAACCACAGTCACTCAACTACAAAATATAAACACATTGGGAATAATTGGATCCCAAGGTGGTAGGGGCCAAGTTGTGTCACTCAATTGTCAAAGGCAAGGTGGGCATAGCTACCATAATGGACAGCAGAGGCAAAGTGGAAATCAGAATAGTCTGATTCCTGTAGTACTCTGGCATTGGCTAATTAATCACAGTGTTCCTAGAAGTGAAATTGATAGGAAGCCTACTGAATTTCTACTTAATTTATATAAATAGAAAACTTCTAGGTGGAATGGAAAAAAGGCTAATTGAATAATAAAATCAGAATTATGACCCCCCAATCAATTTCCAGACTTGAGCCAGTTTACAGACCCAGAACCATTTGAACAAAGGGGAGGCCAGACCTATTATATTATCGACAATTTATGCAGTGAATCTCCCATTCTTCCCCAACGAGACCTATGGCCGTTTACCAGGGCAACTGTGCATTAAGGAAAGGGAAATGGTTAGATATTTCAGGGACTACTGGACACTGGTTCTGAGCTGACGATAATTCTAGGGGAACCAAAATGTCATTGTGGTCCTCCAGTTAAAGTAGGGGCTTATGGAAGTAGGGTAATTAATTGAGTTTTAGCTCAGGTTTAACTTACAGTTGGTCCAGTGGTTCCCTAGACTCATCCTGTCATTATTTCCACAGTGCTAGAAGGCATAATTGGCATAGACATACTTAGCAGCTGGGAGAACCCCCACATTGGCTCCCTGACATGTAGGGTGAGGGCTATTATGGTGGGAAAGGCCAAATGAAAACCATTAGACCTGCTTCTACCTAAAAAAATAGTAAATCAAAAACAATATCACATCCCTGAAGGGATTGCAGAGATTAGTGCAACCATCAAGGATTTGAAAGATTCAGAGGTGGTGATTCTCAGCACTTCCCAGTTCAAGTTTCCCATCTGGCCTGTGCAGAAAGAAGATGTATCTTGGAGAATAACAGTGGATTATCATAAGCTTAACCAAGTGGTGACTCCAATTGCAGCTGGTGTGCCATATGTGGTTTCACTTCTTGAGCAAATTAACACATCTCCTTGTACCTGGCATATAATCAATGACTTGGTAGATGCCTTTTTCTCCATTCCTGTCCATAAGGTCCATGAGAAGCAATTTGACTTCAGCTAGCAAGGCCAGAAATATACCTTTATTGTCCAATTTCAGGGGTATATCAACATTTCTGCTTTGTGTAATCATCTTATTCAGAGAGATCTTGGTCACTTTTCACTTCCACAAGATATCACAATGGTTCATTACATTGAGGATATTATACTGATTGGATCCAGTGAGCAAGAAGTAGCAAAGACACTGGACTTATTGGTGAGACATTTGTGTGCCAGTGGATGGGCAATAAACCCCACTAAAATTCAGGGACCTCTACCTCAGTAAAATTTCTAGGGGTTCAGTGGTGTGGGGCCTGTTGAGATATTCCTTCTAAGGTAAAGAATAATTTGCTGCATTTGGCCCTTCCTACAACCAAGAAAAACGTACACTTAGTGGGCCTATTTGGATTTTGGAGGCACCACATTTCTCATTTGGCCCATTATTGAGTGGCCTGAAAAGCTGCCAGTTTTCAGTAGGGTACAGAACAGGAGAAGGCTCTGCAACAGGTCCAGGCTGCTGTGCAACCTGCACTGCCACTTGGGCCATATGACCCAGCAGATTCAATGGCGCTTGTGTCAGTGGCAGATAGGAATGCTGTTTGGAGCCTGTGGCAGTTCCCATAGGTGAATCACAATGGAGGCCTCTAGGATTTTGGAGCAAGACCCTAGCACCTTCTGCAGATAATTACTGCCCTTTTGAGAGACATCTCTTAGTCTCTTGCTGGGCTTTGGTGGGAACTGAATGTTTGATCATGGGTCATCACGTCCCATATGACCTGAACTGCCTATAATGAACTGGGTGCTTTCTGGACCATCTAGCCATAAAGTGGGTCATGCACAAAAGTATTTTATCATCAAATGGAAGTGGTATATGCGTGATCAGGCTTGAGCAGGTCCTGAAGGCACAAGTAAGTGACATAAGGAAGTGGTTCAAACACCATGGTCTCCACTCCTGCCACCCTGTCTTCTCTTCCCCAGCCTGCACTGATGGCCTCATGGGGAGTTCCCTATGATCAATTGACAGAGGAAGAGAAGACTAGGGCCTGGTTCATACATGGTTCTGCACAATAAGCAGGCACCATTCGGAAGTGGACAGCTACAGCACTATAGCCCCTTTCTAGGACATCCCTGAAGAACAGTGGTAAAGAGAAATCTCATTGGGAAGAACTTTGAGCACTGCACTTGATTGTGTACTCTGCATAGAAGGAGAAATTGTCAGATGTACAATTATATACTGATTCATGAGCTGTAGACAATGATTTGGCTGGATGGTCAGAAACTTGGAAGAAGCATGATTGGAAAATTGGTGATAAAGAAATTTGGGGAAAGGTATGTGGATGGACCTCTCTGAGTGGTCAAAATCTTTGAAGATATTTGTATCCCATGTAAGTGATCACCAGCAGATGACCTCAGCAGAAGAGGAATTGAATAATCAATTGGATAGGATGACCTGTTCTGTGGGCACCACTCAGCCTCTTCCCCCAGACACCCTTGTCATTGCCCAATGAGCCCATGAAAAAAGTGGCCATGGTGGCAGGGATGGAGGTTACATATGGTCTCAGCAGCGTGGACTTCCACTTACCAAGGCTGACCTGGTTCCAGACACTGCTGAGTGCTGAATTTCCCAGCAGCAGAGACTAACACTGAGTCCTCTATATGGCACCATACCTCAGGGTGATCAGCTAGCTACTTGGTGGCAGGTTGATTATATTGGACCTCTTCCATCATAGAAAGGGCAGAGATTTGTCCTCACTGGAATAGACACTTACTCTGGATATGGGTTTGCCTATCTTGCACACAATGCTTCAGCCAAGACTACCATCTGTGGACTCACAAAATGCCTTATCCATTGTCATGGTATTCTACACAGCATTGCCTCTGACCAAGGCCCTCACTTTACAGTGAAAAAAGTGCAGCAGTGAGCTCATGCTCATGGAATTCTCTGGTCTTACCATGTTTCCCATAATCCTGAAGCAACTGGATTGATAGAACAGTGGAATGGACTTTTGAAGTCAAAATTACAATGCCAACTATGTGACAATACTTTGCAGGGCTTGGGCAAGTTCCCCAGAAGGCCATGTATGCTTCAAATCAGTGTCCGATATGTGGTACTGTTTCACCCATAGCCAGGATTCACAGGTCCAGGAATCAAGGGGTGGAAGTAAAAGTACCACTCACCTCCTGTGATCCACTAGCAAAATTTTTGCTTCCTGTTTCTCCAACATTACATTCTGATGGCCTAGAGGTCTTAGTTCCAGAGGGAGGAATGCTGCCACTAGGAGACACAACAACTATTTCATTAAACTGGAAGTTAAAATTGCTACCTGCACACTTTGGGGTCCTCCTACCTTTAAGTCAACAGGCTAAAAAGGGAGTTACAATGTTGGCTGGGGTAACTGTCCTGGACTATCAAGATGAAATCAATTTACTGCTCCACAACAGAGGTAAGGAGAAGTACACATGGAATACAGGACATCCATTAGGGCGTCTCTCAGTACTACCATGCTCTGTAATTAAGGTCAATGGGAAACTACAACAGCCCAATTCAGGCAGAACAACAAATCGCCCAGACTCTTCAGAAATGAAGGTTTGGGTAACTCCACCAGGAAAAAGAGCCATGACCTGATGAAGTGCTTGCTGAAGGGAAAGGGAATACAGAATGGGTAGCAGAAGAAGGTAGTCATCAATATCAGCTATGACCAAATGACAAGCTGCAGAAACAAGGACTGTAATTGTCATGAGTGTTTCCTCCTTCTTTTTTTAAAAAACATGTTTGTGCATGTATACACCTGTACTAAGAAAATATCTTCATTTTATTTCCTTTCTCCTTTATCATGGGACATAATATTTACTGACTTCACCTCAACATTTGAGTATTGTTAACTTTATGTAATAGTATTTGGTTTGGAGATTGGTCCATTTCCAGTTGTATAAAGGATAGTTGTATTGTGTTAGGTTTGTTTGTAATTATGACCTTATTATTATCTTTATTTGAAGATCAGGAGATAAGTAGGGGTTCAGGTTGACAAGGGGTGGACTTGTAATGGTTAATACCGATTGTCAACTTGACTGAATTGAAGAATACAAAGTATTGATCACGGGTGTGTCTGTCAGGGTGTTGCAAAGAAAATTACTATTTCAGTCAGTGGACTGGGATAGGCAGACCCACCCTTAATCTGGGTGGGCACAATCTAATCAGCTGCCAGGGAGGCTAGAATATAAGCAGGCAGAAAAACGTGAAACAAGAGACTGGTCTAACCTCCCAGCTTACATCTTTCTCCCATGCTGGATGCTTCCTTCCCTCAAACATCAGACTCCAAGTTCTTCAGTTTTGGAACTTGGACTGGCTCTCCTTACTCCTCAGCCTGCAGACAGTCTCTTGTGGGACCTTGTAATCATGTGAGTTAATAATACTTAATAAACTTCCATATATATGTTTTTCCTTTTATATGTATACATATATACACACAAATATATATGTATATTTCATTAGTTCTGTCCTTGAGAACCCTAATACAGTACTTATCCAATTAAATCTCACCCCTTTAAGTAAGAGAGATAAGCTTAAAAACATCTAGGTGGGTCCCAGGTAGTATCCAGTCCGCTGTGGGTTTTTGCTTGTTTGTTTGTTTTATTTTTCATTTATCTTACTTTAAAGAGGGAAGAAGGAGTACTTGCTGGTAGAAATTTAAAGAAAGCTATAAAAGTGGCCACTAGGCCAGGCGCGGTGGCTCAAACCTGTAATCCCAGCACTTTGGGAGGCCGAGGCAGGTGGATCACAAGGTCAAGAGATCGAGACCATCCTGGTCAACATCGTGAAACCCCGTCTCTACTAAAAATATAAAAAAATAGCTGGGCATGGTGGTGTGTGCCTGTAATCCCAGCTACTCAGGAGGCTGAGGCAGGAGAATTGCCTGAACCCAGGAGGCGGAGGTTGCGGTGAGCCAAGATCGTGCCATTGCACTCCAGACTGGGTAACAAGAGCGAAACTCCGTCCCCCCAACCCAAAAAAAAAAGTGGCCACTAGTAGCCAGTGAAATATTTTCCATAGGATAAAATTGAATATACAAGAAACAGCAAGTCCCTGAACGATGTTGTTCCCTTTAAATGAATTAAGCCAGAAACATGTGTCCTACTCTCTCTGTGCTTATAGGAAATGCTTATAGGGGAGATCGATCCAAGATGGCCGACCACTAACAGCTCAGGATTGTAGCTCCCACTGAAAGCTCAGAGAACAAGACAACGCCACATCATTAGACAAATTTTCGTCACTCACCGATTAGCCAATTCCCAGTGAAGGAGCCCCATGGGTCACCAGCGCGACTCTTGTGGTGGCCGCAGCGGTTTTGCCGGTGTCTTGGCGCAGCAGCTCTTCATGCAGAGCCAACGGGATTGCTTCCCCTACTGACCGGAGTTTGGAGCTCCGGGAAGTCAGAGCCACTTGTTGCGGACTCAAGAGGGAAACCAGACCAGAGATTCCCAGGCAGAAGAGCACCATCAGTCTTATCGCTGCCATTTAGGCCGCCACAGTGGGTTGCTCGGATCCCAGCACTGGGAATCAATAAGTCGGACTTCGATTCAGAAACCTAATTAGAAAGGTGGTTCATCTACAATGCAGGGAAAAAAACAGCCTAAGAAGGCCAAGTATAGTCAAAATCAGAACCCATCAGCAACGGAACAAGCCCTGATGGAAAAGGACTGTGTTCCATTATCTGAAGTAGGCTTTAAAAGGTGGATGATAAGAAACTTCTGGGAGTTAAAGGAACTTGTTCTAACCCAATGTAAAGAAATTAAGAACTTGGAAAAAAGGTTCGATGAAATGTTGAAAAGAATAGACAATATAGAGAGGAATACAAATGAACTTATGGAGTTGAAAAATACAACACGAGAACTTAGTGAAATATGTACAAGCTTAAACAGCCGAATGGATCAAGCAGAAGAAAGGGTATCAGAGGTCGAAGACCAACTTAATGAAACAAAACGACAAGACAAGAATAGAGAAAAAAGGATGAAAAGGAATGAGCAAAGTCTCCAAGCAATATGGGACTATGTGAAAAGACCTAATATACGCTTGATTGGTGTAACTGAATGTAATGAAGAGAATGAATTCAAGCTGGAAAATACTCTCCAGGACATTATCCAAGAAAATTTTCCTAATTTAGCAAAGCAGGACACTATTCAACCCCAGGCAATACAGAGGACACCACAAAGATATTCCTCAAGAAGACCAACCCCAAGGCACATAATCGTTAGATTCACCAAGATCGAAACGAAGGAGAAAATATTAAGGGCAGCCAGAGAGAAAGATCAAGTTACCCATAAAGGTAAGCCTATTAGGCTTACAGCAGATCTCCCAGTAGAAACCCTACAAGCTAGAAGAGAGTGGGGGCCAATATTCAATATACTTAATCAACAGAACTTTCAGCCCAGAATTTCATATCCTGCCAATTTAAGCTTTACATTTGAAGGAAAAATAAAATCTTTTAGGCACAAGCAAGTACTCAGAGATTTTATTACCACCAGGCCTGCTTTACAAGAACTTCTGAAAGAAGCATTATACACAGAAAGGAACAACCAGTATGACCCTTTCTAAAAATACACCAAAAAGTAAAGAGCATTAACATAAAGAAGAATTTTTATCAACGAAAGGACAAAATAGCCAGTTAATATCAAATGGCAGCAACCCTAAATTTAAATCGACCAAATCTCCCAATCAAAAGATACAGACAAAATCTAACGGTATATCCAAAGATATACATAGACTCAAAATAAAGGGTTGGGAAAAAAAAACGTACCAACCAAATGGAGAGCAAAAATAAATAAATAAAAAGCAGGAGTTGCAATTTTCACATTTGACAAAATAGATTTCAAAGCTACAAGGATACAAAGGTAAAAGGATTAATGTAATAATAAGAGATCTTAACACCCAGATACATAAGACACATAATGAGATTTAGATTCAACGAGACAACAAATTGATAACGATATCCGGGACTGGAACTAAGATCCAGAACAAATAAACTCAATAGAGCTCTCCATTTTAAACACACAAAATATACATTATCTACAAAATCTAACGATATATCTAAAGATATACAAAGACTCAAAACAAGGGGATGGAAAAAAACTCACCAACCAAATGGAGAGCAAAAATAAATAAATAAATAAAAAGCAGTAGTTGCAATTCTCACACTTAATAAAATAGATTTCAAAGCTACAAGGATGCAAGGGTAAAAGGATTAATGTAATAATAAGAGATCTTAACACCCAGATACATAAGACACATAATGAGATTTAGATTCAACGAGACAACAAATTGATAACGATATCCAGGACTTGAACTCAGAGCCAGAACAAATAAACACAATAGAGATCTCTATTTTAAACACATAAAATACGCATTAACCACTTTAAACACTCAAAATATTGATCAGCCATTACTGAAACCCGTTTCAGGAATGAAGTAATATTCCTTTTCCCCTCTTTTTCTTTTTTTCCCCTTCTTTTTCTCTTTTTCCCTCTTAAAAAAAAAAAAGAAAACTGAAAGGGGTCATGGAGGGATGTAAACAATGCATATGATTGATTAGTGGGGTTATGGACACAGCTTCTTTGACGCTTTAGAGTTGGATGAAAATATTATAAAAAAAAAAAAGGAAATGCTTATAAACAAGAATCATTGTTGAGAGAATGTGCATATACAAATGGACTACACTCACATCAATGTTTCCAGGAAATTCTGTTAAGCCTACCTTTAAATATATCCTGATTAGGATCATTGCTCACCACTTTGGTTCAAACCCATGAATTCACACCTAGGTTACATCAATGACCTCATTTCCTTTCCTTTCATTCATTACCCTCACAGTGTTTTATCAAATCAGCACTTAGAGTGAACCTTTTAAAACATAAATCAAAGCAAAGGAAATTCAGCTCGAATATGGTAATCTCTCACTCAGTGTGAAAGCCTTGTAATGGCCTAAACATCCTTGCTGTATGTAGAAAGTTCTGTTTTATTTATCTATGGGTGTTTAACAAATCATCCCCAATATTTAATGAATGGAAACAACAGAGATCATTTTTTTATTATACCTTATGTTTCTGGGGTTGATTTGGCTCAGGTTGGCAGTTCTCTCTCAGGTCCTCTCATGCATTCAGGAGTCTGATGGTGGCTGGGTGGGACAGGAATCATCTGACATGCCTTCTCAATTACAAGTCTGGCAATTGATGCTTGCTGTCAGTGGGCTGTTGGCCATACCCCTACAGGTAGCCTCTCCATGTGGATTGCACTTTTCATGGCTTGGTAGCTCTGTTCCAAGAGTAAATATCCCAAGGAACAGGATGTAAAAGATGCCATTTTCTTAAAGTCTGGCATGGAAACTGGCACAGCCTCACTTCAATCATACAATACTGGTCAAGCAGTCACCAGGCCTAGATTCAAGGAATGAGGTCTAAGCCTTCTTCCTCAATAGGAGGAGTACCAAAAAACTTGAGAGTCATGTTTCAAAATCATTAAAGCTGATCACTTCTCAGACCTCATTTCCCACTTCTTGCTCACTCGTTTCCAGCCATATTGAACTCCTTGTTATTCCTTGAAAAGACCAGACTTACTTCTTCCTTCAGAACACTACTGTTCCGTCTAGGCCCATACATGAAAATGCTCCCTCCCTCAACAGGTACGTTGTCTGCATTCAACAGTGTTCCTGAAAGCTAAATTTAAAAGCCCCCTTGAAACTATGCTATTTGCTGTACTATGTTATTCGTTTTATAAGGAAACTTGATCTTATTATTTCTTTATTATGCTTAATGGATCAAGTCATCACTGAATATAAACTGAGTTCAAGAGTGATGATGACACATTGATATTTATAATGACTTACAGGTATGAAAACATTTTTGACTCATGAAAGAAATTAAATTATGTTTGGTATGGTGTAGTTAGTGAGGTGGGAGACAAACAGTTTATTTCTAACAAGATTTTCAATAAAAGATCTGATATAAAGAGAGAATCTTAGTTAACTTAGGGTTAACCAGAAAATAATTTGAAATACCACTTAGATTTCTTTTAGTTCAAGTTTCCCCTGAAATAAACACGTAAAGCTATTTTATGATAGATGGAAATTGCACCTTGTATTTATCTTATGTATACTTGAATATTATATTCAAAGTTTTGTGCTGTAAAATGATGACAGTTTGTTCAAAGATACATTTTATTTTTGCTAACGTAGGAACTGACAAAGAATTATAAATGGATGAACATTTTCAGGCTTTTAACAAGGTAATTGAGAAATGCATGCTTTCATGAAGAAGTATAAAATACCGGAGGGTAATGTATAGTGTTACAAAAATGTCCTTTGATGAACGATGAAGGAGGAAGGGCTAAAGTATAATTACCCTATGTCACTCCCAAGTCCAATTAACCACTAAGTGCTATTTATTCATTTTCTTGAACCTGTCCTTTTCTCTCTGCCTTAGCACCAGCGCCTTGAATTATGCCATCATCATTTCGCAGTCCACTATGGTAACAATTTCCTAAATGGTTTTCAAGACTCCTGCCTTGCCCCCTTAAGTTCACTTTTCACATTGTCACTGGAGTAATATTTCCTAAAATAAAAGTGAATCATATAGTGACAAATTTCGCTTCCTAAACACCTTCAGATTGGCTTGAGGGAAATGTAAGTGTGGTGCAGTATCTGCTCATTATCTAGCTTCTCTGTATGCATTTATTTGGAATAGTGGATACAGAAAATTATGAACAAGTCAGATAGTTGCAGAAAAAGTAGCTGTAGTAGCGAGCCCTGGAAGGACTGAGCAGGATGAATGGTCACACAACAACCAGATTGAAAGAAAGGGCCAACAGCATGTTTACTGAACCACTGAGCCTTGCCTTACTATTAGGCTAAGGGTGGAGACACACTCCCTTTCTCTCAAGTTGGAATAAATGAATATACTTCCTGTTTGGCTGTCTCTGCCTTATCGCTAATATAGAAGGCCAAAGACACATGTGGCCTTTGGTAAGTTCCTCTGATTACTCTTGATTTGGTGTTTGTGGTTTGAGAATTAATAGCAAGAAACTATGGCTAGTAGTCAAATCTGAGGATTAATACTCACAGGATCCTGGAAGACTTCCTTACTTCATCCTGTTCCCCCTCTTTTCCAGACTAGGTGATGTATTGAAGTCTGATTATTTATGTAGCAGCATGTCTCAACCTCTATTCTAAATTCTTGGTATTATGTTTCTCCTCCATCTGTCTGTGTGTTCTTTAAGAACAACTGTAAGGACTTCACCTAGCACAGTTCCTAACACATAGTTGTCTCTGAATTAATAAAATGAATGAATTATTGAGATGTTGAATAGCATCAAAGACTGAGACTATCACTATAGTTTAGTGTTATCCTCAAATCCCAGGGCTACAGGAGCAAGTAGAGGACAAGACACTGCTAGATAATAATGTCTCAGCTTACTTAGAACCTTGGTTCTAATATAAATGTAAAACAGCTGTATGTTAAAACATAGTGATCAGAGTTGACACCCTTGCGTTATTTCTGATCTCAAAGGAAGAGAGATGAATGTTTCATCATGTGTGATGCTGGCTGTAGGTTTTTTGTAGATGCACTAAATTAGACTGAGAAAGTTTCTTTCTGTTTCTCATTTTCTGAAAGTTCTTATTAAAATGAGTGCTGAATATTGCCAAATGCATATTCTGGTTCTATTGAGGTTATTTTATGATATTTTCTTCTTAATACAGTGAATTAAAATGGTCAAAATTTTAGTGCTCAACAAAGAGCATTTCTGAGATAAACTCTGATCATGATTCCTTATTTTTTTCCTTTGTTACGTGACTTAATTTGCTATGTTTTGTTAAGAATTTTGTGTGTACATTCATAGGTTTCAATTTTATAAGTTCTGTTGACATCATTTCATGTTCACTAACTCTTTCCTTGTGTGTGTGCACAGATTGCATTAACTGATCAAATAAATTCTTCAGGTTTTTAATCACATATTTTTATTCCTAGTAATTCCATTTGTTTCTTTTCTATATTTTTAATCTCTCTCCAGTTGTTTCTAATGTTGCTAACCCTCTTCTCTAAAGCATTTAATGTATTTCTCATAATTATTTTAAAGCTCTTATCTAAAAATTCCAACATCTAGGCCATCTGCGCATCTGACTTTATAACTGTTTCCATTCTGAGGATGGACTAAATTTTTGATGTTTTATTTGTCTTAGAAAATCACATGACAGTTATTGTGTGTTAAAAAATACAAAATAATATAATGCTAAATAAATATTATGTAGCACCCAGGAAAGTTTACATCTTATATTATTTCATTCTTACATTGCTATAAAGAACTTCCTGAGATTGGGTAAATTATGAAGAAATGAAATTTACTGATTCACAGTTCTACAGGCTGTATGGGAAACATGTCTTGGAGTCCTCAAAAAACACACTATCATGGAGGAAGACAAAGGGAAAGAAAGTGCCCTTTTCACAATGTGGCAGGAGAGAGCAAATGGGAAGAGCTATACACTTTCAAACAACCAGATCCCATGAGAATCCTATCATGAAAACAGGAAGGGGGAAGTCTGACCCCATGATTCAATCACCTCCCATTAGGCCGCTCCTTCAACACATGGGGATTACAGTTCAACCTGAGATTTGGGTGGGGACACAGCCAAACCATGACGCATCTATCTCTGTTCTGTCAGACTGCCAGCATGGGGACCTAAGTTAATGTAATCTGTATTTTATTTTGTCTGAGATTTGTTATACTTGTAATTAGATTTAGTTCACTACTGGCTTCAATTTCAGGGCAAGATGATGGCCTTTCCCTCAGAAGAGGCTAAAAATGCATTACACCATTTCTGAAAACAGCAATATCATTTGGGGATGATTTTTGGAAGATGCAATACACTTTTAATATCAGTAGTGTAGAATACATTTTTCCTCTTCAAATGTACTTTTGGTGTTTTAAATAAAAGTAGAAAACCTTTCAGTCAACTCTGTTAAATAAAATTAGCATGACTAGAGGATAAAATGTTATGACTACAGTAAGGTGGTATGGCCACAGTGGGAAGATATTGATTTCTTAACGTGTTTTATGCTTTGGCCCAAAGCAAAGTTCATTTTGAGCAATGGCAATCTCTTTGGACTGGGTTACTACCCAAGGCAATTACTTTGAAAAGGGCAACGTGTCTGCATTAGTAATTTGTTCTCATCTAGTGCTTATCAAAAGTTAATGTGCATACAAATCACCAGGGAATTTTATTAAACTATAGTTTCTAATTCAGTATGTCTGAGGTGAGGCCTGAAATTTAGCATTTCTACTAAGCTCCCAAGTGATGCTAACCCTTGGATTACACATTGAGGTGCAATGATTTAGTTTGCTGGCCCTAAAGTCATAATTCCTGACTCCCTACTATAATAGCTAGCTTCCAAGATAGCCCCTTTGATCCATACCTGATGGTACTGTACACAGACCAATACTGTATCTGGATTAGTTCGTGTGATCAACTAAATATGGCAGAAGTGATGGTATGTCAATTCTAAGATTAGGTTACCTAAGATACTTTGGCTTCTGTCTTAGTTGATCTCTCTTTTTCACTCTATCACTCAGACTGGTGGCAGTAACTGCCACATTGGGAATATTCCCGTGTAAAGGTTTACATGACAAGGAACTAAAGCCCAAAGCCAACGGGCAGTGAGAAACTAAATGAGATCAAAAATGGATCTTCCAACTCTATTCAAACCATCAGAATTCTAGATTCTAAACTACTGAAATTCTAGATAACTGATCCTCAGAAACTCATAATAATAATAACCAATAATAAAGGTTTATTTTTTTAATTTGATGGGATAGCTTCTTACAAAGAAATAGGTAACAACTAGTGCAAATTTCATCTCTATTTTGAACTCAATAATGTCCGTAGGGTTTAGATCAACTAGATCATTACCTTTCATTTGAATGCTAAGGGAGTTGAACTGTGTTATTCCCCTCGACACCATATGTTTAATGAACATATGGTACCTTAGTACCTGTGAATGTTCTTTTATTTATAAATAGGGTTTCTGGAGATGTAATCAAGTTAAGATGACTGGTGGGCCATAAATTATTCAATGACTGCTGTCCTTATATGGAGACACAGAGACACAGACATACAGGAAAGAAGCCCATGTGACAATAAAGGCTTAGAATAAGGCGTTGCAGCTGCAAGCCAAAGAATACAAAGGATGGCCAGCAATCACCAGAAGGTAGAAGAGGAAAAGAAACATTCTTCCCTAGAGCCTTGAGAGGAAGCATGGCTCTGTCAACATCTTGATTTTGGACTTCTCCAAAACTCTGAGAGAATAAATTTCTGTTGTATTAACCCATTTGGTTTGTGGTAATTTGTCATGGAAGCTGTAGGAAGTGAATACAGATGCTGATCAGAATGACCTGTAAAGCATCTAAAACAATACATGCCAAGTTTCTCTTGAATACACAGTGAATAACAATCTCAAACGTGGGGCTCAGGTATATTTATTTTAACTCCAAAGCTTGCAATACATAGTAAAGCTTGAGAACTTCTGAAATAGATTTTGTAGTCCTAAATCTAAAAGTCAATGGCTTCAAGTCCTAGAAAAATATTTTTGAAGTGTGTTAATTTATAGGCCTACCTTGATTATTCATGCAAGTGCACGAAAGCCATTTGTAATTATTTGCATGGATACATGCATAAACCTAATGAACTGCTTTGCACATTGACATTCTAAGTGTTGAGCTATTCACATTAAGTTGTTTGTTTTGGAGTTAATATTAGTTTTAAAGACAACTACATTTAGATGTTTAAAGATTTATAATTATCTCAAACAGGAACAACATATGGTTTTGCTCCTGTAAGTGCTTCACAGAGAATAACTGCTTGTATTCTGCTGCATTTTTGGATTGTGTAATAAAGTGGAAAATTATCAGGATCTGGCTCTCCAGTTCTGACTAAAATAATTACTGAAGAAATTGAACAGATGCTGGGTATAAATAAATTTTATGAACTCAGATATTTTGAGATTTTCTGTGGATTCTGGGCACCACTTGTGGAGATGTATTTATGATGACCTCAGTGAAACAATTAGTTTGCACTTTTCCAGGTCACTGCAGTGAGATGAATCTCTCACCTTAAAAACATCATAGCAACATACAGTCTGAATGTCATCGGTTGTTATCTGGCTGTAGAAGGGCAAACAAACTCTTATTCCTATACAAGCACAGACTCCAGTCATAAATTACTTCTAAAATAATACTGCTCTTCCTTTCTTTTCTCTACTGGCAGTACCCAAAGCACAGGAAGCAAAATTTCCCTACTGAAAATAGAGATTCTAAAATTTGTTTCTATGAGTTTTGAAAGAAGAGTGGCTATCAATAGGATATGAACTCACAAATCTCAATACACAGGGTTTGGTGAGAAAGGCTGCCACTTCGACTACATTATCACATTTATCAGAGTGGATTAAGCCAATCGTTCCCCAGCCATTACTGGGGAATTAAATTCAAAACTGCTATCAATGCCACACTCAGAGTTACTAAGATAAAATAAGATGAGTGGCCACCAAAATGGAGAGAAGAATACGATTATATTTTTAAATATCAGACACTTATTAGAGGGCAATTCCGGACGTTTGATGATTACTGTGTATTTAAGCAAAAGGAGTGGGCATGCAGCAAAAACCGTGATTCACATGTGGGCTTCAGTTAAGGCCACCAAAGAGCATCAAGGGAACAAGATACAGGAGGAGGAAGATAATTAGAACTTATTCTTAACATGCCTTAATTGCCAAACCTTTATCTGTAGCAGATGGTAGGTGAGCAGAAATTTGGGGGAATCACTACCTTTTTGACATTATCTCCAATTAAGAAGTCTTTCTCAGCTATCAAGACAACTTTGAAATTATTGTATGTTCTCAGGTCAATATTAACTTGGAAAGTTTAATGAAATCTGTTTTCCTTCTGCCTATCATTTACTCTCACTATTTCCATATGTTCTAAGGTGAAAAGATAAACTTTTCAGTGATTCTATTCTAGGCTGCATACTCAGAGGCCCTCAATGACTCATAAGTATTACTTCTTATTGGATAACTTTTAAGGGAGAATTATCCTAACTGTACCATTAAAACAGACCTGGGAGAATGGAAACGGGCTCTAAAATGTCAGATAACCATTATGTCACAGCAAGGCAATTTGATACAAAATGATGACACAAAACATTGCTACTTTCTGTACATGAATGCAGTACTATTTGGAAGAAGAAAACCATCCCAGGCAAATGCAACAGCAGTGTAGAACAGTTGAAGACTTTTGTATATCTCTTCACAACTCACATACTCAGCAGGATCTAGGTAAGACAATTGCTCTGCAAAAAGCAATTAAATATGTCCGATACAGGCATCTGATAAATGTGTCTGGAAAAAAAATAACCTCACAGAACTTGATGACTTTGACAGCTTCTCTTTATATAGAGCATTTCCCACTTACTCTATGGCACAGATTCTCAAAATGTGGTTCTCAAACAAGCAGCACCAGCAGCACCTAGGAAGTTATTAAAAATTCAGATGCTCCAGCCTCACCACAGATCCAGTGAATCAGAAGTGTTCAGGGTGGGTCTCAGAAATCTGTGTTTTAACACTCCCTCCAGTATTTCTTTTTTGTTGTTTTGTTTTTGAAACAGAGTTTTACTGTGTTGCCTAGGCTGGAGTACAGTGGCTCAATCTTGGCTCACTGCAACCTCCAACTCCTGGGCTCAAGTGACTCTCCTGCCTCAGCCTCCTGAGTAGCTGGGATTATAGGCCCCTGGCACCATGCCTGCCTAATTTTGTATTTTCCATAGAAATGGGGTTTCACCATGCTTGCCAGGCTGGTGTTGAACTCTTGACCTCAAGTGATCCACTCACCTTGGCCTCCCAAGTGCTGGAATTACAGATGTGAGCCACCACACCCGGCCTAAGCCTTCCAGTATATCTGATGAAAATTAATGATTTAAGCTATGACATTAGGAATAGACACCGGTTGCTGGATAATGTCAAGGACCATACTATGTTCTTTATAAGCATTATGTCAGTTAAACATTATAATAACCATGCAAAATATATTCTTTCATTACCCCCATTGCAGAGGTAAAGAATCAGAAGCTCATAAATGAAAAGTAACTTGGTTACAGTCTCAGAGCTAACATATGGAAACTAGGTTTCTAACAACTTTCTGATTAGTCTAATTCTCACACTCTTAGCTTCTGAAGAGTACCCAAGCAGAAAAGGACAAGAAAAGAACTTCTCTAGTTTTGTGTGAAGATATACTATAGAGAGTATAGAAACATCAGCTGAAGGCCCAACATACAGAAGGCTACATAAAATTTTTCTGCGAGTCAGAAATGGACCCAATGCTTAAAAAAAAAAGACCACTCTTAAAGAAATAAACGCTTCTATACTATGAAATAAAATCGCTGTACCATTTAAAAATATAATGTAATAAGTGTTTTCCAAAATCTCAGTTAAGAAGTAACTAACCTAAAACATACTTTATCTGCTATAATCTTGGAAATTGTGGCCACTAGCTAGGGCATTCTGTCTTCATTCTATCTAATGACCACAGGAAGGTTATATGTAGTCTAGCTTCCCTTAGGACAGTCTTTAACACACTTTATTTCTGTG
Organism: Callithrix jacchus; assembly: GCF_049354715.1. NCBI lineage: Eukaryota > Metazoa > Chordata > Mammalia > Primates > Cebidae > Callithrix > Callithrix jacchus. The sequence goes on along the minus strand of NC_133504.1, from coordinate 100,129,162 downwards.
CTAAACATTTAATTAAAATATGAAGAGTGAATGATGGTCATACTATGTAAAAACCACTTTAGCATTTGTTTTATGGATTTGTGTCAAGAAAATGTTGAAAAGATTATTCAACATTCCTCTAAGAACCTGCATTAAACAAGACTTTAATATTACTTTTCCATAAATATGATTCATGGTGAGTCATTATATCTGCACAATTTTAGTGAGTCTTCCAGAAAACATTGTTTTGTTGTCCAGTAGGTCTGTAAATACTAGACTGCACCTAGTTATACTTGTGTCTCCATTGAATGTCCTCTCAGAGGCTTTAGCATACTAATGTGCTTTGTGAATTTCCGGGGGAGGCATAACATGGATAAAGTTTCCTAAATGTTTTCAGCTATGGAATCTCTTTTTGGAGGATCACTGTGAAAGACTAGGGTTCTCTGGAATAAGTACTAGAACATATTTTTATGACTAAACATCAGGATTTTCTGAGCTATCATTTTCTGAGCTGTGCTCCTTTTTTGTCCTATAGTCTAGAACTCAGAATCAAGTCAAATGTTCTGTTGTGCAAACAGCACAGATTAGAGAAAAAAGAATTACTTTCAAACATGTCTATCTGGACTCAAATCCCAGTTCTGCCATTTGTTAATTGTGTGACTATAGCAAGATACTCAAACTGTCTGTGCCTCAGTTCTCTTATCTGGGGAATAAGATTTTTAAATAAGATCAGATTTTTGGGGTTGTGCTGATGATTAAAAACTGCGAAGTGTTTAGAAGAGTATCTGGCCTATAGTAAATACTACATAAATATTTGTTAACTAGCAATTAAACTATTCTGGCTAGTATTATTGCTCTCTTCTGCATGTCAGCATCTATTTCTGTTTTATCAACTTAATGTACCTGAGTCACTTGTGGATGGCATACTTTTTAAGAACTATATAAATAATAGCACAAGGACTATATGAATGATAGCATGAGGAAATGATTTCAAAATGAAATAGGTTGAGTAACAAGGAACATTCAAAATAAACCTCATCAGTCAGTATGCCTGAAACAGTTCAGGAAAATAAGTGATCTATCAGTTTAATGTGAACATAGTTGATGGAGTCCTTTCAGTGGATCTGGCTGGTCATTGGTAGTTGCCAGCTTTGTGACACCCCACTAAACTTAGTATCATCTAACTCCATTTGCTCTGACCTTAAACAAATTTATGACATCAACCTGATTTCCCAAGAACACTTTCCTATGGAGATAAAGACCTATTGTGAATATATGTTTTCCTATTAACAGTATCTTGATGTATGTAGTTTTCTGATTGAAGGTAGCATAAATTAATTTACCAGATTAATTGATAGAAGCATGCATGTTTCTATACAGGCAAAAGTGAAAGGATGCAGAGGAACCTGAAATGACAATTAAAATGTCCACACCCAGATGACATAGTCTTGATTAGTCTTGATTATACTAGTGAGTGGACTCTGCTTCCATTCCTAGGACAGGCATAGACTCTTGATGGAAGAGGGTTGTGCTTTACAAGTAGATCCGGTGATGAAGGCATTATTTGAAGAAATGGAAAAAATCTGACAAGAGTACAGTTGTGAGACAATAATTAAATCAAGATGGAGACCAGGTTCAGTATCTGCCAGTGTTAATGAAGATTTATTCACTGGTGACATTTGATCAGATCTACTGGGTGGATTCTTCGAATTCATTAGTTAAAGACGTAAAGTGGTCTCTCTGATTAAAGAGGGGAAAAACAATAGGGAGCACTCATAAATTACTACAGCTCAATTAGGTACAGACAGTTTAGTGGGTGTTTATTACTAGTACAAAGGAAGATTTTCCAATTAGATTAAAAGGTTTTGAAAACAACAGTTATAGGCACAGTGATTTAGGCCGATTGCTAGAATAATGCATTGTGAGAAACTTTATTGATTAAAAAGTAAACTAGTAAGTTATTTGTAGTGTTCATTGTTTATCAGTAGAATCCCTGCTGTGAGGTACAATTTTCTTCACAAGATCAATGGGAGGACTGGGCTAATTTCTCCTTGCCCTGAAAATTGATAAGTATATAAAGGGCAGTTATATCACTGCTGAAAAGACCAACATGATTTATTCAGGTTAATCATCAAGAAAGTGACATCCCATAAATCACTGGGGATGTACCCTGCCAGGCTGGGCCCTTTAAGCTGGCTTCACTGTCATAAGTTGGACCAAAGAGAAACAAAAAGAAGCCTAGTATTTAACCAGACAAAGCATTTAGCTTGCTAAGCTGCCATGAACTATTTCAAAACCTGGAAATGGCAAGAAATCAAAGGGAAGTTGCACAGATGCCTTTTCTGGAAGTGACCCACTAGAAGTAACAAGAATAGTTTTGTGGAATGAAGCCTAAAATGCTTCCTGGTAGCTCATGTGTCTCTATTTGTCTCTTTGTTTTAAAGTGTTCATATGACTTCTAGGGGTGCTGAGCATGCTGGAAATTGCTCTGCTTGGCCAGAGGTTTTGGAGAAGACATTTCATTGGCCTTAAATTATTTCTTACTACAAGTGATTAAATATGAAAGAAGGAAAGAAAAACAAAGAACTGATAGCTGAGTAACTGAATTCTTCAAATGCAGGAGCTGCTAATATATGCTACATTATATTCCAACACATATTGCAAAATTCTGCATAAAGAATGAGATAAACATTGTTTTACCCTTAAAACTCTTGTTCTTCAGAAAATCAAACACTGTGTTCTCACTTTTAGGCAGGTGTTGAACAATGAGAACACATGAACACAGGGAGGAGAGCATCACACACTGTGGTCTGTAGCAGGGGAACTAGGGGAGTGACAGTGGGGGATGGGGAGTTGGAGAGGGATAATATGAGGAGAAATGCCAGATATAGGTGATAGGGGGAAGGCAGCAAACCACATTGCCATGTGTGTACCTATACAACAATCTTGCATGTTCTTCACATGTACCCCAAAACCTAAACTGCAGTAAAATATACATATTAAAAAAAACTCTTGTTCTTTAAAAAGTAATTTAGAGAAAAACAATATTCTTTTTTCATTCCCTTATTTAAGAGTATCCCAAATGTGTTCTTCTGATAGAGTTTCCCCTTATTGGTTCCACTCTTGTGCTTCCACTTTGTGTAACTTTGACTTTCCTAACTGATATTTTGAAGCAGGAAACAGCAGTTTGAAACATCCAAAGGGCAGATTAAGACAACAAACTAGCACTCCATCTGTTGTGACATTTAGTATTTGCTTTTCCTGAGAAACTTAGTGAATCAATTTCATATTGGCATTAAGAAATTAAAAGCTTAGTTCATATTACACACACAAACACACACACACACACGTTTCCCCCGAAACTGGAATCAAGCTGCCTGATTTGAACACCTGAACTGCTCTTCCTAGCTGCATGTGTGGAACACTGGACTAGTTTCTTAATCTCTAATCCTCAGTTGGCTTGTCTATAAAATGAAGATGGTAGTCTCTCACATACATGATTGTTAAAGGAATAATTGGGAGAATATATGTAAAGTGGTCCCCAAGATACCTGGTATATAGGAAGTGCTCAGTAAGTGTTAATTTTCTTATTTGTATTATATTTTATGTTTTTTATACCTATAATAAATAACTTATGGATGCAATATAAACATTTTCTTATCTTTCATGTAACATGTAAGATTTTCATCATTAAACTAATTCTGATTGTATTTTTTCTATGTAGAAGAGGAAAACCTGCATAGAAATGGAAAATTCGTTTATTGCCTATAAAGTGAACTCTCTTAAGAGAAAAGATGTAATGCTCCTCTAACCTGGCCCACATACTTGGAGGTTCAGAGGTTAGAACCATCTCAAATAAAAGTCTTAAAGACACTTACTGCCTGAGGAATCAGCATTCTGTAGAGGATGAGTCAGGGTAACCAGATGCACTAAGTATCACTTTGCACTAACTAAATAATCCTTGAGGCAGACAGAAATCAACAATCAGTAAAGACATTAGTTAACTAGCCTGCCTGCGTTGTTTGTATATGAAAGAAAGAAAGCAAAAAAAAAAACAACTATAAATATAAATCAGCAAAAGATTGACAGCTAAAGACTAACTAGAGATCAGAGAAAAGGACCATTATTTACGTACTAAGTACATGAACAAGGTGCTAAATGAATGATTGTTTCTCCCTTGTAAACTGTAAGAAAACACTGAGAACTCTATTACTGGCTTCCTGAAAGATTTTATGACATGGTTAAGTTGGATGTCCTACTGAGCATTTGGATTCAACACATTTTTTGGTCTTGATAGTAATCACGTTTTGGGGAAATTAATTCCTTGCAGAAAATAGGTCTAAAGAACTTCTATAATAACTTATTCTATGATGCAAATCAAAACCACATTGAGATACCATCTCACGCCAGTTAGAATGGCGATCATTAAAAAATCTGGAGACAACAGATGCTGGAGAGGATGTGGAGAAAAGGAACACTTTTACACTGTTGGTGGGAGTGTAAATTAGTTCAACCACTGTGGAAGTCAGTGTGGCAATTCCTCAAGGCCTTAGAAATAGAAATTCCATTTGACCCAGCAATCCCATTACTGGGTATATATCCAAAAGGCTATAAGTCATTCTACTATAAGGACACATGTACACGAATGTTCATTGCAGCACTGTTTACAATAGCAAAGACTTGGAATCAACCCAAATGCCCATTGATGATAGACTGGATTGGAAAAATGTGGCACATATACACCATGGAATATTATGCAGCAATCAGAAATGATGAGTTTGTGTCATTTGTAGGGACATGGATGAATCTGGAGAACATCATCCTCAGCAAACTGACACAAGAACAGAAAATGAAACACCGCATATTCTCACTCATAGGTGGGTGATGAAAAATGAGAACACATGGACACAGAAAGAAGAGTACTAAACACTGGGGTCTATTGGGGGGAAATGGGGAGGGCCAGTGGGAGGGGGAGGTGGGGAGGGGTAGCCTGGGGAGAAATGCCAAATGTGGGTGAAGGGGAGAAAGAAAGCAAGACACACTGCCATGTGTGTACCTATGCAACTGTCTTGCATGTTCTGCACATGTACCCCCAAACCTAAAATGCAATAAAAAATTAAATTAAAAAAAAAACTTATTCTACCTTAAAATGGAGGTAGTTTAGCTTATAAAATTTTTAAAGTGTATTAATTTTATTTCTCATTACAAGTAAATATTATATAGGTGTTCAAACATTACGAAAGATCCATCTAGAACGTATTTATTGGGATTTACTGTTTTAGAGAGAATGCCAAATTGCTACAAACTCTTCTGATGTCTGTCCTAACAATTTTTAGCTCTGAGAACACAAAATGGCTATGAACAATTAATTGCGGCATTTGAAACTGATTTGGTTCCTTTTAAGCATGCATCTTGAAATAAAACAAGTAGCTTCATACTGAAAATCACTAGCAATCTGAAAGTCAACTTTGCAACTATCAGTTATATTCTGTCATGGAGTCAAGTCCATGGTGTCTTTGAAATAACAGGAGTATCTATCTATTCATTTGTTCATATGTCCAACATTCATTTTCATCCTGTCCCATTATTTCTTCTACTCTAAACTGCATAAATTGTCTTTTAAATGGCTCCATTGCTTCTTTTTTCTCTTTATTCAAAACTGTGATCCTAAAATCTTTCATAAGCTACCACTTCCTGAGCATCTACTTACTATATGCTGCATATTCTGTGTTGTCCCAAAAGCTTGATACAGAGAACTGAATCTAATCCTCACAGTAATTCTGTTAATTAGAAGATAATGTAGATTGGTTGCCTTGCTCAGATGAGGTAGGCAAGCTAAATGCCACATTGCCCGGACTATTCCAGCCCAGGTTGCACACATCACTTTGTGCCTCGTTCCTACGTGTTCATGCAAAACTTGGATCAGAACTGAATGATGTCAAGAGAGAAACAGAACTGGAAGTCCTCATTTTTCTGTTGTAGGATAAGGCAGAGATTTTGTGATGCTGGACCTGATGTAGTGGTGACTTCTCAATATGGCAGTCGCTTCCTAATCATGGCAGGAGCAAAGGTTTCTATCCATGGCAGTCCAGTTCTACCATGTGGCCTTGGGCAGAATTTTAAAACATTTATTATGAAGACTGTTTTCTTCAGTCCAGCCAGTGCTTCCAAATGTCACTTAACATTCTCCATAACTCTCTTCATGCCTAAACTATCCAGAGTGGATTATTGTAACTGCAACTGAGCAATAACCTGTATATATAAATATATATTCCCATTGGATATTTATATAAATATATATTCCCATTGGATATTTGACACAGCACAGTTACATTTCTGTTAAATTTAACAGGGGGTTAATAGTAATTTAGTATTCAAATTGAGGCAGAAGTATCTGAACCATGCTTTTAAGCATAATGTTCTAAAGTGTGTACACTTTCACGATTCCATTCTCCCGCTATAAATCCCTTACTGCTAAAAACGTCATCTGAATTTTGCTTGTCATCCAAAGCCATTTTTAATTTATTCTCAAGCTACTTTACGTTTTTTTATGTTTAAAAAATTTTTTTTAATGTTTTTTCTTTTTCCATGTTATTTTCTTTTTTGTTTTTTTCTTTTTATCAGCTATTTAATTAGGTTCTTAATAAGACATTTAGAACACCAATTTGTGAGGACAAATTCCATTTGCCAGGGTAAACACTGGAGTTGAAGAATAGCTTTTATTTTTGGTAAAATCTGTGCACCCACAGCTTTCTCATCAATTTTGTGCTGCTCTGTAATCTTGTATTTCTCTTTTCTGTGTTGAATATCTCACCTTCCTGGTGTCTGGGCTTCTGCAGTTTCTTCTTCTCACAGTAAGCATCAGTAAGATGTTCTGGGATTTTTACATTGCTGATATCAATGTTGGTTGAGGAGGAAATGACAAATTTCTAGCATGTTCTTCATAGACAAACTTGATTGAGGACCAGAGGTCCAGTCACAAGTAGCAAGCCACTAGGCAGCTGCTTTGGGAAAACCACCTTCTTGCCCCTGTGGCAGCCAGTGAGGATGATCAGAATGGTCCCCAAGGGAATGCTGGCTTGCCATTTTCTCAAGTGCTGATTGAAGGGTCTTTTGCTATGGCTCAACAGCTTTTGAGGCATATCTTCAGTAGGATACATCTGGGCATTTTGCAAAGTTTAACTACCCAGGTGCCACCATTCTTGTCATCCCCAACTGGTTTTGTAACCATTGCAAGAACATTCTCCTTCTTTCTTTTCACCCTTGGATTTAGCAGCTGAGTACTTCCTCTTGTATATGTCCTTCTGGAATACACAGCAGATCGGCAGTACATGCTAATTCCTCTGAAAAGGACTGCAGCCACAATGAGGCCTCCTCTTCTTGGGCTTTTTAGGCCTGAAATTACCCTTTTTCACCTTGCCACAAGCATCAGCCTTCTTGACTTCTGGTTTCTTCTCTTTAGTATCTGGCTTCTCAACTTTCACCTGCCATCTTGCAAGATGGGAAAGAGTTAATGTGGTTTTTATTTATTTATTTGTTTATTTTTTAATCCTGCAAAGCACTCCACACTCCAGTCATACTGAACTTATTCCTGGTCTTGCACATCTGTATTGTTTTTACCATAATTCTTTCATCAGGAATCCTTCCCATACACTTAACCCCACAAGAGTCTGTATATAGCTTGAGGAATTTATCCTCAAGTTATATGTTCCCTGAGAAAATTGGAGTGTGCAATTATCTTTTCTTCTTAATTTCCTATCTCATAGTATATCATTTCTTTGATAATTATACATATTGCATCTTATCATATTTCATTTACCATTATCTTATGTATTGAATTCTTTAAATCTGTGTCCATTTTATCTTTATGGCTAGTTTGTAGGGTTTCAGCAGAGTGATCTGCTGTTAGTTTGATGGGCTTCCCTTGGTAGGTAACCTGACTTTCCTATCTGGCTGCCCTTAACATTTTTTCCTTCATTTCACCCTTGGTGAATCTGGTGATTATTTGTTTTGGGGTTGCTCTTCTCAAGGCATACCTATGTGGTGTTTTCTGTATTTCCTGAATTTGAATGTTGGCCTGTCTTGCTAGGTTGAGGAAGTTCTCCTGGATAACATCTTGAAGAGTGTTTTCCAACTTGATTCCATTATCCCAGTCATTTTCAAGTATACCAATCAAACAGGTTTGGTCTTTTCACACAGTCTCATATTTCTTGGAGGTTTCTATCATTCCTTTTCATTCTTTTTTCTCCAATCTTGTCTTCACACTTTATTTCATTAAGTTGATCTTCAAACTCTGATACCCTTTCTTATGCTTGATTGATTCAGCTATTGATACTTGTACATGCTTCACAAAGTTCTCATGCTGTGTTTTTCAGCTCCATCAGGTCATTTGTGTTCTTCTCTAAACTAGTTATTCTAGTTAGCAATTCCTCTATCCCTTTTTTAAGGTTCTTAGCTTCCTTGCATTGAGTTAGAACATGTTCCTTTAGCTCAGAGGAGTTTGTTATTGCCCACCTTCTGAAGCCTATCTCTATCAATTCATCAAACTCATTTTCAAGAGTTTTGTTCCCTTGCTGGTGAGGAGTTGTGAACATTTGGAGGAAAAGCAGCATTCTAGATTTTGGAATTCTCAGCCTTTTTGCGCTAATTTTTCCTCAGTGGATTTATCTACCTTTGGTCTTTAATGTTGATCACCTTTGGATGGGGTTTCTGTTTGGACATCTTTTTTGTTGATGTTGATGCTATTCCTTTCTGTTTGTTAGTTTTCCTTCTAGCAGTCAGGACACTCTGCTGCAGGTATGCTGGAGTTTGCTGGAGGTCCACTCCAGACTCTGTTCACCTGGGTATCACCAGTAAAGGCTGCAGAACAGCAAAGATTGCTGCCTCTTCCTTCCTCTATAAGCTTTGTCCCAGAGGGGTGCCCACAAGATGCCAGTCAAAGCTCTCTTGTATGAGGTGTCTGTAGACCCCTGCTGGGAGGTGTCTTCCAGTCAGGAGGCATAGGGGTCAGGGACCAACCTGAAGAGGCAGTCTGTCCCTTAACAGAGCCCCAGTGCTGTACTGGAAGATCTATTACTCTCTTCAGAGCTGGCAGGCAGGAATGTTTAAGTTTGCTGAAACTGTGCCCACAGCTGCCCATTATTTTAGGTGCTCTGTCCCAGGGAGATTGGACTTATATCTATAAGCCCCTGTCTGGGGCTGCTGCCTTTCTTTCAGAGATTCCCTGCCTAGAGAGGAGGAATCTAGAGAGGCAGTCTGGCTATAGCAGCTTTGCTGAGCTGTGGTGGGTTCCTCCCAGTTTGCACTTCCCACTGGCTTTCTTTACACTGTGAGGGGAAAACTGCCTACTGAAGCCTCTGTAATGGCAGACATTCCTCCCCAAACCAAGCTTGTGTCTCAGGTTGACTTCAGACTGCTGTGCTGGCAGTGAGAATTTAAGCCAGTAGATTTTAGCTTGGTGGGCTCCGTTGGGTTGGGATCACTTGAGTTATACCACTTGGCTCCCTGGCTTAAGACCCCTTTCCAGGAGAGGGAAAGATTCTGTTTCACTGGCATTCCAGGCACTATTGGGGAATGAAAAGAAACTCCTGTGGCTATCTCAATGTCTGCCCAAATGGCCGCCCAATTTTCTGCTTAAAACCCAGGGCCCTGGTGGTGTAGATATCCAAGATAATCTCCTGATCTGTGGGCTGTGAAGACCATGGGAAGAGCATAGTTTCTGGTCTGGAATGCACAGGTCCTCATGGTAGAGTCCCACATAGCTTCCCTTGTCTAGGGGAGGGAGTTCCCTACCCCTTGCACTTCCCAGGTGAGGTGATGCTCCACCCTGCTTTGGCTCACCCTCCATGGGCTGCACCCACTGTCTAGCCAGGCCAAGTGATGAGCTGGGCACCTCAGTTGGGAAATGCAGAAATCTCCCACCTTCTGCATTGATCTCCCTGGGAGCTACAATCCAGAGCTGTTCCTATTCGGCCATCTTGCTAGCCACTCTCCCAGTTAGAGAATCTGTATTTTTAATAAGCTTCTGAATGAAGTAAATGCCTCTAATCCTAGGACTATACTTTTGTCCAGCAGCAAGGATAGTGGTAATTTTTATAAATTTTTATATTTTTTGTCACAAACACTATTTTATTTGCTCACTACAATAGCTGTTAAATTTCTAATATTATCCCCAATTAAAATAATTAAGATATATATGAAGTATAAATCATTCTCTCAGGTCATACTGCTAATAATTAGGAGAGCCTTTTTTTTAATGCATGTTCATTAATTCTGTGAGAATAAAATAAAATATTGGGAGCCCATACTCACTAAGCCAAAGGGAAAAGTCAATCTAGGAACTACATCATGCAAAATGGTCCCTCATTTTCTTCCTAAATAGATAGCTACAATGATAAAAAGGCTACATACCTGTCTCACAATTTGCTGACAATTCCCTGTGGGCCCCAAGATATTTTCCCTAAAACAGTTCTGTTGAATTTTACCCTGAAAATGTAAGTTATTTTCACAAAGACTGGACAAATGACAGGACTTACAAGTCACCCCTCCCCTGCTTACAGCTCACCTGAGACAAATGCATATATGATGGCTTCCTCTGCTCTATGTTAACTTACGTAAAAATTCAGTGAGCACAAGAGAGATGCATAACAATTTTACCACTTCCTCCTTACACATGTAAAATGTGGATTCAGTAAATGATCAAAGACTAAAAGAAATGACACTGCTTGCCGCTTTTATCTACCTTATCTACCCCCTTTTTTTCCTTCCTCTTTGTCTTACTGCTTGCCCTTTCTCTTTTAATATATATATCCAAAACACTCTTTGGAAAAAGTATGAATCAGAGATGTTTCCTGTGGTTTTGTGTTCCTTTTTCTTGGGCACATCCTCAACCTTTACAGAATAAACCTCTAAAACAAATGAGACTCACCTCCATCATTTTCTTTGATTTACAATTCCAAATTCTATTCTTTTCCTTGATACCATACTGCCACTTCACTCTCTTAAAGCTTGAAAATAATATATAGCAAATAATTTATCGTTAAAATTAGTTTTATTTTTTTCCAACATGGAACTCAGAAATAAGACTTTCCTATCATAAAGGAGATTTATTTCATGAATTTTGGTCATACTAATTTGATATCAAATGAGTGAAGAATAAAAAAGTTATATGCAACTTTGATCAAATCATAAATCTTACAGAAGAAAAGGGAGAGTGGAACGAAACAGGAAGCATATATTCACATCTCCCTGATAATCCAGAAAAAATTAGAAAGTTGAATATATAAGTCAAGACTGTTTTGGTTGCATGTGACAGAAATCTAATCGTTTAAGAAAAAAATGGAAGTCAAGGAGGTTGAGCTTCATTTAAGGTTATATCTAGGTGCTTGAACAATCCTGTTAATCTTTTCATTTTCTCTTCCACTGTGAGAAATTCTTTTCTCTGACGTGAAGTATTCTCATATAAGCTATATTCTCATGGTAGCCAGAGAGTCACCAGTAGCTTCAGGGATAAATCTTAGTAGTTAATGAACCCCCTGATAGAGACAGTCTTTCCTCATAGTTCTTGTAAAAGTTGTGAGGCTCACATCTACTTGCTCTGGTAAGCTCAATTTGAGTCATATACCTGCCTAAGAACCACACTTTAGAGTACAGAATACTCAAATAAGACATGAAGACTGAAAGAGCTGTTGATGGTAAGAGTCAAACTTTGCAAAATATTGAAGATATTTATTTGGAGCCAAATATGAATGACCATGGCCCATGACACAGCCCTCAGGAGATCCTGTCTACATCCTTTCAGTCCAGGAAGGCAGGACAACTTGAAGTGGGAGGATGGGGGTGGGGGAGGGTTCCAGGTCATATGTACATTTAAAATTTTCCTTCTTGGTAATTGGCTGAAAGAGTCATTGTCAATATAAAGGAATGTCTGGGTTATGATAACAGGTTGTGGAGACCAAAGTTTTATCATGCAGAGGAAGCCTCCAGGTAGTAGTAAATGTTTTTGGTGTTTTTTTTTTTTTAAATCAGATTTAAGGTCTGTGTTGATGTTAACGCTGGAGGGTAAATGAGGCTTGTCTAACCCCCACTTCTCATCATGGCCCGAACCAGTCTTTCACGTTACATTTTAGAGTGCCCTGGCTGAGGAGGAAATTCATTCAGACAGTTGGGGGATCCTAAGAATTTTATTTTTTGTTTACATTTGTTATTGGGTAGTTTTTAAATGGGGTACTATTCATACCAAAAGTCAGGAAGTTTTCCTACGTAGGCAAAAGCACATGATGTTTAACAGACCACTAATTGTTTGGAATATAAATTATAGGAAAGTCAATATGAATCTCCATATAAGGAAGCATTATGTTAGTTTAGGAGTTTGAAGAAAGTAGTCATGTATATGGATGAAAGTATGCCGATGAGATGTTTTTTGAAGAGCCTTCTATGAAGGCAGTGAAATATAGTCATTTCAAGACTACAATTATTTTGTTTTTCTTAATTAAAAACAAAAAAGCATAAGTAGAAATAAAAAGACAGACCTATGAAGAGAAAAGTACTAATATTGATGTTTTTCAGGTATCAGAATTGTGATTGATCTTTGTGGTAGATTGTGTTATGTTCCATATTATTTTCTGCCTCCTCCCCTGTTGGAAGATTACACATTTCTACATTTCATCATGTGACTTTCAGTGCCTTTCTATGTAAGGAATATACTTCCCAATCTCTTTACACCATATTTGTTCAAATGATTTGCTCTAACCACAAAAATGTGAGTAGAAGAAATAGTATGTCAGTTGTGTGCAGAAGCTGCAAGGTACACTCTAAGTTTCCGTTGGTCTCCTTTCTTCTGTCACAAAGATAGCATGTTCTAAATAAGGCCTTTAGGCTCCATTTTAAGCCTGGATTCTGGAATAAGGGAAAAAATGTATGGCAGGAGCAGAATTACTGCTGAAAGACAGCTAATACAAAAGGAAAGGAAAGACGGAAAAAGGAAAATTTTTAAAAAAGCCTTTGTTCTTTAAAGCTATTTGAAATTTTGAGAAGGGATCATTTGGTATAGCAACCTAATGAAGAAAAAAAATGACACAACCTTATGTAAATTTTGTTGAATGACTTGGAAAAAGGGCTGCATAGTTTTCCATTCAATTTGCAGATAATAGTAGGCCATTTTGAATAATGAAACAAAAACAAGAAAATTATTGGAGCATTTGCTGTCTCAGCATTATGCTAAGAGTGTTTCCTACTTTATTTTCAGTATCTTACTTAATCCTCTCCAACACTCCATTAAAACATTATTAATTTGTTTACAGATACAGAGACTCACTTGCCCAAAGTTATGTATCTACTTCCAGGTAGAAAAAACCTTGGCTTCAAGTGCCTGCCTTTCAAGAATTTCTTAATTTGGGGAGGAATAGATAATATACAACATATGTATTCAATGGTAACCCCCAAAATGGTAATGAAACTATGGACCCTAAAAATGCAAAAATTACTCTAAAAGGAATAGAAAACAGCATCTTTCTTAAGACACATGAATGAAATCAATGAAAACACTATTGACATGATAAGTGAAATCTGAAAGTATATATGATTAAAATCTAAAAAAGCCATGTGGACTGAAAAAATAAACACAGTCTCTAATATAAATTGAACTGTAATCAGTTATGGTCTCCTGTCACATCAATACATTTAATTTAGACTTAATAAAATTTTGTTATAATTATGTCTCTCCTCCCCAAATTCACAGTTGAAGTCCTAATTTCTACTACCTCAGAATGTGACCTTATTTGGAAATAGGGTTGTTGCAGATGTAATTAGTTAATTTAAGATAAAGTCATATTGGAGTAAGGTGAGTCCCTAATCCATTAAGTTGAGTGTTTTTATATATAGGAGAAATCTGGACACAGATATGCAGACAGGGAGAACAGCATGTGAAGATGAAGACAGAGATCAGGGTGATGCAGAAGAAACTGGGGAACATCAAAGATTCCAGAGAAACCACTAGCACCTGGGAGACAGGCCTGGAGGCAGCCTCCTTCATCGGCCTCTGAAGGAACCAGCTCTGCCAGCAACTGGATCTGGGTTTTCTAATCTCCAGATCATGAGACCACACTTTCTGTTGTTTAAGACACCTAATTTGTGGTATTTTGTTATGGCAGCCCTAACAAACATAAATGGATTATTAACTTAGAAAATATGTTGTAAATGTGAAGAACACATATCACTTTGTAATGAATAACTTAATAGAATGAAAATAAGTTTATACAAGTTAATAAATCATAAAGCTAAAATGAGCTGCAAAGGACAACTTCAATACTATTGTTCATGCTTTTAGTCTTTGAAGACTTCAGAGAGGAAAACCTGAAGGAATAAAAATATTTTATTTTATTTTAAAGGAATATTGGCAATTGCATCAATAATTACATATTAAGCTATAATAATCTTCTAGGCTTACTTTTTAGAATTTGCCAAGACTGTCTAATAGCTCCTTGTAAATTTTTAGTTATAAAATGTTAGCACAGTGGGAAGAGTAGAAGTATTTTGGCCTCATTTAGAAATAATATAAGGTTATATCCCCTCCAGCCTTCAGCCAAAATGGTGCCCTGATGGTGGGAGAGAGTTATTTCACATCCCAGATGCTTAACTTGCTCCCTGAGAGTAGATTACTCATTGGCAGGACACGATAATTCTTCATTTTAACCATTACCATGGCATTTTGTATTGTGAAGTGCTATGTGGTTTTGCAATCCTTAGAATCCCCTGGTGAAATAAAGGGAATGACAAACAAAATTATATCTGATTTACAGACTGGGGACCTGGGACTCAGTCAAGAGACCATCATTGGTAAGGGCCATCCCAGAAGGCAGGAGCTCTGGCTCAGGTCTCTGTTTATCATTTGGAGTACAGAGAAAAACCTAAGGGATATCAGCTATGCTTGCAAATTCCTATATTCCTTGTAACTTTAGCTCCCCACCCAAGCTGATTCTTGGCAGCAGCCATCTGTCAAAACACTGAAGGCACAAAGAAAGTTAAGTACAAATTGCATATAGTGTGTTAGAATTTTAGCTATTCAGGGTTAGAGATGTTTGCAAAAGTAAAATAAAATACATTATAACTTAACATTGACCCACCAAAACTATATCGGGAAGACTAAGGACAAATATTCTTTACAATTTGCCACTATTTTCACAAGTTAATCCAGTTAAAAGCACTGGTAGAGGGCCATTAGGGGGCCAGACGTTGCTTAGAAAAAATTCAAAGAACAAATTTTCTGTTACTTACTATAATCTCACCTAAAATCCATACGAATTTGAAAAAAATTAATATTTCTACTTTGTCACTTAACTATGAGATCAAACTGCCACTTGGCATTTATTCCACCAAGAATATTTTACCTACTATCCCAACAATAAACTCAACATTTGTCAAGTTGTTGCTTATAAAAGAATACTGGGCCTTTTGCTGTGAGTGTTTTGAGGGAATACATTCATATTTAAGCCTGCAAGCCAGGATTCCAGTTTTTGAAAACTGATAAAAATTTCAAAATGAAAGATCTAAAAAAAGTGTTCTTCAGAAGAAATCAACATTTGCCTCTCAACTGGAATCTTAGGCAATAGACTACAAGGTCAGGGATGGCTGGTTAGCTCTCAAATTCCTAAAGTTGAATGTTGGACTCCATTTCATGTCTGTTTTCAGCTGACTTCTGAGATACAAGTAGCCAAAACAGACATAATTTTATGCAATTTAATGTTTACTTGCTTTTATTTTATAAAGTTTGAAATGTTCTAACCCATTTTCCAGCTGCCAAGCAGAGATCCAGTCTGACCCTGGTGTCCCATTGATTCTAACATCAATGATTGTGCTGCCAGTATTTAGAGAGCATGACTGCACTTTTAAGGCAAGCTACTGGGTAGATGTGGCCTCTTTAAGTTGGACTCGTTTTGAGTACAATGAGGAAGAAGAGTTTAGAATCAGTGCAATAACCTATTTAAATTAATGTCATTAAGGTCTAGGGTTCTACTGACAAAAGACTTACAGATGAAAATTATTGTTTGGAGAGTAACAAGTGTGTAAATAGCTGTTACAAATCTATGACAGAGAATACAACAAAAGTTATTTTAGTAAGTTTATGGTTTAATAAAATAAATACAATAATTAGACCTAATTGTATAATCCAAATCACTGTTTTTAAATCAATTATAAAATTTTTTTTTACTTGGTGGCAACTCTTAGTATCTATTGATCTAAATAACTTTCTGAAAGAACAAGCAAATTGATTACCATTATATGCTATTATATGTAATAAAGGGAGAAGAGTCCTCAAATGTTCTTTCACTTGGGTTTTAAGACAAAATCACACCCATTTCACATATTTGGCAAGAATTGTTTCTACTTTAAGGTGACACTAAACTTTAAAAGAATGTAAACTATCTATTTTGTATAGCGTTTTTTTTTTTGAAGTTTTTTTTAGGTCAGCCACCTTGACCTTACAGTGTTAAGGCCCAACATTTCAGTTGAGACTCAAAAGTTGACTAATAACATTAAATTCACCATTTTAACTGTTTAAAGTGTACAACTCAGTGGTGTTTAGTATATTCACCACAATGAATAATCATTTTCACTATCTAGTTCCAGTACACTTTTGTCACCCCAAAGAAAACCTGTACCCATTACATAGTCACTTCTCTTTCCTCCTTACCCCAAAATCCTGGAAATCATTGATCTGTTTTCTATCTCAATGGATTTGCTTAATCTATATATTTCATATAAATCGAATCATACAAGATGTGTCCTTTTATGTCTGTCATAAACTTTTTCTTAGCACAATGTTTTCAAGGTTCATCCACATTATAGCATGTACCAGTGCTTCATTCCCTCTTATGGCTGGATAATATTCTATTGTAAATATATACTACATTTTGTTCATTCATTCATCAGTTCATTGACATCTGTGGTATATCCATCTTTTGCCCGCATATGAATATGAATACTGCTGCTAACATTCATGTACAAAATCAAATTGTTATAAAATTCCCTCTGGGAGTGGCATGATTCTCTCATATCCCTCTTGAGGCTCCTTGTGATGCAAGGTGAATATAATATGGGAAAAGCTATAGCTGATCTTGGAAAGATGGGAAAGGAAGAGATAAAGTCCAATTGGTCATTAAAGAGAAAGGGAAAACGAGAGAAATAGAGACTGCTAGACCAAAAAAAGGGAGGCCAAAAATGTGCAGTTAGAATTACTAGTAAAGAAATATGGTATCATCTGATTTTTGCCTGGATAGACAAAGAAATGATATACCAACCAAATGCAATATCAGTAGCCTTTGGAAAGATACAGCTCCTGATGAAGAGTTTAAACTCCTTACTAGTGCCCCATCAAAAGAGGTAGAAGGAGCAAAAACCCTATACCTAAAAGAATCTCAGTCTCTGTGTTCCAGGGGTATACTCCTCCTGAGCTCACAGATTAGGGGTGAGGCCAAGGTTGCCTTCATGTGTCAGCAGAAGGATGCAACCAGAGGCCCCATGGGGCATCCACAATATAGTGGAGTCCAAAGATGAGCAGAGAAGCTTAGCTTTAGTGGATATGGGTGCATAATGCACATTAACTCATGCTGTGGTAAATTTACGTAATTCCTTCTTTACCATCCCTTTGCACTCTGACTCACAGGACCAACTTGCTTTTCCTTCAAATGGCCATCAATGACCATTCCAAGTGTTGCCCCAGGGTTATCTCCATACCCCAATATTCATCATGGAATAATTGCTAGAGATTTAACTTTAAGTCCACTGCCATATGCTGTTAAACACTTTCATTACATTGATGATATTATGCTAACATCTAAAGACTGGCCATTGCTGCAGCAACACCTTGATGCCTTGTGCACTCTTCTCGAATCCAAGGAATGAAACAAATTTACAAGAAAAAAAACAACCCCATAAAAAAGTGGGAAAAGGTTATGAACAAGCACTTCTCAAAAGAAAACATTTATGTGGCCAACAAAAATATGAAAAAAAGCTCATCATCACTGGTCATTTGAGAAATGCAAATCAAAACAATGAGATACCATCTCACACCAATTAGAATGGCCATCATTAAAAAGTCAGGAAACAACAGAAGCTGGAGAGGATGTGGACAGATAGGAATGCTTTTACACAATGTTGGTAGGAGTGTACATTAGTTCAACCATTGTGGAAGACAGTGTGGTGATTCCTCAAAAATCTGGAACTAGAAATACCATTTGACCCAGCAATCCCATTACTAGGTATATACCCAAAGAATTATAAATCATTCTACTATAAAGACACATGCACATGTATGTTTATTGCAGCACTTTTCATAGTAACAAAGACCTGGAACCAACTCAAATGCCCATCAATGATAGACTGGATAAAGAAAATGTGACCATAAAAAAGGATGAGTTCATGTCCTTTGCAGGGACATGGATGAAGCTGGAAACCATCATTCTCAGCAAACTACCACAGGAACAGAAAAGCAAACACCACATGTTCTCACTCATAAGTGGGAGTTGAACAATGAGAACACATGGACACAGGGTGGGGAACATCACACTCTGGGGCCTGTCGGGGGTGGAGGTAGGGGAGGGAAAGCATTAGGAGAAATACCTAATGTAGATGATGGGTTAATGGGTGCAGCAAACCACCATAGCACATGTATACGTATGTAACAAACCTGTACGTTCTGCACATGTATCCCAGAATTTAAAGTATATTTAAAAAAAGAAAGTTCAGGTCCACATCCACCAATGTAGAAAATCATTTAACACTTAAAATTTCAGAAGGCATTTATACATAGAGGTGAACTCTGTCTCCAGCAAAGTCAACATGGGATTAGATTGGGTATCTTAAAACTAAAAATTTAAATTAGCAGATGATTATTTCTTTCATGAAATAGTTTTTCATCTATAACATTTTTAAATATGACATCCTTCTTCAAGTAATTGAAATGATCCCAATGATAAACTTTTTTATAGATTATTAGAACATATTTTACAGTAAGTCAGACAAACTCATGAGGATATTAATTCTTCCATCTAATGGACATTGTAATCCAATCCTAAGGTTCTTTTCAATGAAAGACTTACTGCCTCAGCTGGTGGAGAGTGATGTTGCCTGACAGCTTTGAACAGTCAGTGCTTTAAAACAATTGACTTAGCTACAGAGAGCCACCTTGCACAATGTCACACTCATTCCTGTGACGGCCCACATCCAGTGACTGATCTATGCAAAGGTATAAAGGCCAACTATCTCAGTCCAGTTTAGAACAACTCTGAAGGTCCAGTCTGTCTCCAAAGTGCCCCTACAGGTGGCTGATGAGTTTGGATTACTGCTCAACTTCTTCCTCTGCTCAATCCTTCTTCCTCCCCCTCCATTCTGAGTGTTAATCTCAAAGATTCTTAAAAACATTCTTTATGTTAAACTGCATACCAGAAGCTATTTCCCAAAGAGCCCAACAAACATTATAGAAAATGCATCAAAGATAGTAGAAAATTGAAGAAAAAAAAATGAAGGACTTAGACACTATGGAGTACAGAATTGAGGTTCAAGGTAATTAAATACAGTAGTTTAACAAATGTGTATGTATAATCTAAATGATATGTCTTTCAATTTCTTTTTAATTATATTACTGGAAGTAAGAAAAAGGTATTCCTTTTACCTCCTCCAAACTATAAGAAAATATAATTTATATACACTTTATTATTGATGAATAAAATAAGAAATACTAATAAAATTGATAAAAATTTTAAAAAGTGGACAAATGAAACAGGGAAAGGACAAAATTCTATGATTATTTTACTGTACCAGTTCATCTATGGTTCTTTTCTATTTTCACTTCTAATCCTGTTCTGTACACAGACTTTTTTTCCTTCTACTTTGACCAAATCAGACATTGTCTATAGATGATTGTTGACTTTGAATCCCAAACATTTATTCTTGTCTCAGAAAGCACATTGTAAAGTTTAAGTTTAAACATGAACATGATATCCATTTTTTTTTTTGAGACGGAGTCTCACTCTGTCACTCAAGCTGGAGTACAGTGGTGAAATCTTAGCTCACTGCAACCTCTGCCTCCAGGGTTTAAGCAATGTTCTGCCTCAGCCTTCTGAGTAGCTGAGATTACAAGTGTCCACCACCATGCTCAGCTACTTTTTAAAATATTTTTAGTAGAGATGGGGTTTCACCATCTTGGCCAGGCCTGTCTTGAAATTCTGACCTCATCATGATCCACCTGCCTTGGCCTCCCAAAGTTCTGGGATTACAAGTGTCAGCCATCACGCCTGGACCAGAATCCAATTTTATACCACCTAAGCAGCTATGTCCAAGTTTTAAGTTGTTTATGATTCATACATATTGTATTAGTTTTCTAGGGCTGCCATAACAAAGTACCACAAACTGAGTGGTGTCTCGAATGACAGAAATTTACTGTTTAGTAGCTCCGAAGGTTAGGAGTTGATCATGATGTGGGCAAGGCTGGTTCCTTTTGAGGGCTGTGAAGGAGAATGTGTTCCATCTTCTCTCCTAGCTCTTGGCATTTTGCTGGCAATCCTCAGTGTTCCTTGTCATCAGAAACACTAAGACACCTTGATCTCTGCCTTTATCCTCACTTGGTATTCTCCATATGTATATGCTTCTGCATCCAAATTTCCCCTTCTTAAGGACATAGTCATATTGGATTAGGACTCAACCTAATGACCACATCTTAATCATCTGCAAACACATATGAAAAGATTTTTTCATCTGTACAAGTTGCAAGAAGTTCTAATAAGATATATACATTGAGAGTAGTCTAATACTTTGGATAATATTGCTATAATTTTTTTGTGTATATATATATATATATTCACCATACATATATATATTCACCATATATATATATTGTAGAAAATATATATTTCTATATTCACCTATATATATATGTATATATATATATATTGTGTATATATATATATATATATATATATATATATATACACAATAGCAATTTGGATGACTCCCACCAGAATACGTATACATATATATATTCACTATATATATATGTATACGTATTCTGGTGGGAGTCATCCAAATTGCTATAATATATAATTTGAGCAAAAAAAAAAAAGGAAAAACATCTTACTTTGTTGTGCTGCATTTCCTATATTACCATCAATCTGGCATGGGCCAAATTTAACTCAGTAAATCAGCATACATTGACTGATTGAATATTATATGCAAAATATTCTGCTATGCATTTTGGCTAATATGAAGATATATGAAGATATATAAATAGAGGACCTCCTTTTGAAGACTTTTTAATATTGTGTTTATATAAACACCAAAGATAAATTAAACAGACACACAGACAAATGGAATGGAATAGAGAGCCCAGAAATAATGCCACACATCTAGAACCATCTGATCTTCAACAAAGTTCAAAAAAACAAGGTGGAGAAAGAACTCCCATTCAATAAATTGTGCTGAGACAACTGGCTAGGCATATGCGGAAGATTGAAACTGGATTTCTTTCTTATACTATATACAAAAATCAACTGAAGATAAATTAAACACTTAACCATACAACTCAAAACTATAAAAATTCTGGAAGATAACCTTGGCAATATTATTCTGGACATAGGAATGGGCAAAAGCAATTGCAACAAAAGAAAATATTGACAAATGGGATCTAATGAAACTTAGGAGCTTCTACACACCAAAAGAAACGATAAAGTAAACAGACAACCCATAGAAGAAAATATTTGCACACTATGCATCTTAAAAAAGTCTAATATGCAGCATCTACAAGGAGCTTAAATAAATTTATAGGAAAAATATCATTATTGAAAAACAGCCACAGGAAATGAACAGACACTTTTCTAAAGAAGACAAACATGTGGCCAACAAACATATGAAGAAAAGTCCAACATCACTGATCATTAGAGAAATGCAAACCAAACCATGGTGAAATACCATTCCACACCAGTCAGAATGGCTATTATTAAAAGTAAAAAAAAAAATGACACATGCTGGCAAGGCTGCAGAGAAACAGAAATGCTTATATACTCTTTGTAGGAGAGTAAATTGGTTTGGCTATTGTGGAAAGCAGTGTAGTGATTCCTCAAAGAGCAAAAACACTCAACGCAGCAATCCCATTACTGAGTATATAACCAAAGGAAGATAAATCATTCCACCATAGAGATACATGCATATGAATGTTCATTGCAGCATTAATCACAATAACAAAGACATGGAACCACCCTAATTGCCTATCAGTGACAGATTTGATTCAGAAAATGTAGCACATATATACCATGAAATACTATGCAGTCATAAAAAAGAATAAAATCATGTCCTTTGCAGGAAGATAGATGGAGCTAGAGATCATTATCCTTAGCAAACCAATGCAGAAAAAGAAAACCAAATACCACATGTTCTCAGTTATAAGTGGGAGCTAAATAATGAGAACTTATGAACATAGAAAGGGAAACAACAGACACTGGGGCCTACTTGAGGATGGAGGGTGGGAGGAGAAAGGGTCAGAAAAAATACCTATTGGTACTAGGCTTAGTACCTGAGTGAAGAAATAATCTGTACAACAATCCCCCATAACACAAGTTTACCTATATAGCAAACCTGCAAATGTACTCCTGAACCTAAAGAAAAATGTTTTTTAAAGAAACCATGAAGGATACCAAAGCATTTAAGTTTACTGTCTGCAGTTTAAAAAAATGTTATATAGTTCTTCAGTTTTGCCCACATCTCATCATTGCAAAATTTGTTTGTACTCTGAGGGTAAAGTTGTAAAAATTCCTTGAATCCTGAAATTCTATGGATTTATAACATTAATTACATTGAGAATGACTGTAATAGAACAAGCCCTTATCTGTTAAATTTAAAACCTTTTTTTTATTGTGGTTTAAATAAAATAAAATAATGATCTATTTGCATGAAGTTTTAAATAATGGTAAACTCCTTTGCTGCTCTAAGATCAACAGTTATATTTATTTGATATTCAAAGAAAATTATCCCGAGGTATCAACTTCATGGCTTTAGTTGAGAGTGAAGTTTTAGGCATAGATTCTACTCTGGATAAGTAACTTTCTGCTAAATAAAAACTTTTTTTTTCAGTTTAAATAAAAAACAAATAATTATCTATTTGCAAAAAGTTTTAAATTGTAAAACTTCTTTGTTGCTCTCAGATCAGCAGTTACATTTGCTTGACACTCAAGAAAAATTATTCTGAGGTATCAACTTCATGGCTTTAGAGAGTGAAGTTTCAGGAATAGAATCTGGGTAAGTAACTTTCTGCTAAAAGTTTGCTCTGTGACCCCCTTATCAAAAAACACTCAATACATTACTATTCTTGCATTTAAAAAAAAGCATGATAAATGCCATACTCAATTTGTTGTGTCATAATTGTTGAAAAAAGAATAATAATGTAGTCAAGGAGGAACCACTCTCTAAAAAAGGTGGGCTTGTGTCATGTTCCACACAATCCTATAGATTACATAGATCCTACTGACTTCTAAAGCAATTTACAAGATTAACTTTAAAATGAGATAATTTTTATTTTTGGAATAGTGTCTTTTTTGTAAATCATTTTGCTATCAGATTTAAGACATATTTAAACTTGGAGAAGATAAATTTGGCATTGAACTTTTATCTCCCCTATGATATCATCCACTAAGAATGATGTTAAATACAACTCCAGATCTTTTATTATTTGACTGTAATGAAAATTATATGTTTAATTACCAAGGTAAAGTTAATACAGTTGATCAATTAGATCTATCTCACATGATGATAAAATTATAATCTTCAGAGTATACTTCATTCTGAACATTTAAATTATCTAGACAGCTGAGCTGTAAATATTATGGATTAAAAATTTAATTGTTTTCAATGAATACATTTCTTAACTCTTTCATACATTTCACTGTTAAGTAGAAGATGTTCAATAAAATTTACCTAAAACTTTAGTCATTGGTATGTAATAGTTGTTTTTAAATAGAAAAATATGATTTTAAACACAGATATATAATAGAGAGATTTCATTTTAAAGGGACCCCTGACCGAGATATGGTGTCTGAACTTTGCTTTCTTGATGTCAGTTTGATATTAATTTGTTGCCTCATTACAGAAGCTGCCTTGTGAAAAAGCCTGGTCTAGCATGGGCTCATGGATATCATTTTCTATGTGGCATTTCTTTCTATACTGTCCCAAATAACTTATTCTTCACTGTGTTCAGCACAATCATTCAAAATTTTGAACCTCTACAACCGAACAGCATTGGCTCAAAGGTAATTCCCCAACTTGCATCCTTTGGTCTCTATTAATTACCTTGCTTTCAACAGAGCATAAGAAAACATAATCTCCACCTTCTCAATAATTAGGTAAACAAACAAAATTGGAGACAGCCTACTATAAATTCCACATATATACATATACACATATGTATGTGCATTAGTGGGAGTGTGTGTATATATCTGAGTAATTCTGTAGACAAGACTACAAGATTTTTCATAGAGCAAGAGCCTCATGACATTGGATTTGGCAATGATTTATTTTATATGACATTAAAGGCATAGACAACAAAATAAACAAATTAGATTTCATAAAAATTTTATATGTATGCATGTAAAGACAATATCAATAGAGTAAAAAGGCAACTCACAAGATGAGAGAAAATATTTCTAAATCATATAGCTGATAAGGGATTAATACCCAGAGTATACAAATAACTCCTAAAAACAACAACGACAAACACACAACCTAATTCATATATCCAATAAGGAATGAATATCCAGAATATATAAAGAAGTAAAAAAAAAACAACATAAAACAAAAAAAAAAATCAATTCAAAAATGGGCAGAGGACTTGAAGAGAATTCTCCAAAGAAGATATATGAATGGCCAATAAGCACCTGAAAAGATGCTCACATCACTAATCATTAGAAAATGCAAATTAAAACTACAATGAAATAGCAGCTCACACTCAATAGCATGGCTACTATCAAAAATAACCCGAAAATAACAAGTGTTGGCAAGGATGTGGAGAAATTGCAACCCTTGTGCACTGTTGGTGGAAATGTAAAACAGTCCAGCCACTGTGGATAACTCTATGTCAGTTACTCAAAAAATTAAAAATAAAATCACTTTGTGATCCAGCAAATCTACTCTGGGTATATATCCAAAAGAAAATAGGGTCTCAAAGAGACACTTGTACAACCATATACATAGCTGCATCATTCACAATAGCTAAAATGGAGAAGCAACCCAAGTGTTGATTATGAATTTATTGATAAGCAAAATGTGATATATACGTACAATGGATTATTATTCCATCTTATAAGGGAAGGAAATTGTGAAATATTTCATGTCAGAATCAGTCAACTTTGAGGACATAAGCCAGTGTGATATAAGCCAGTCACAAAAGGACAAATAAATGTATAATTCCACTTATATGAAGTACCCAGAGTAGTCAAATTCATAGAGACAGAAAGTAGAATGGTGGTTTCCAGTGGTTAAAGGTTGGAGGGGAAATGAAGAATTACTGTTTAATGGATATAGAGTTTCAGGTTAGAAAATAAGTTATAAAGATGGATGGCAGTTATGGTTGTACTGCATTATAAATGTCTTTAATCCCACTGAACTGCACACTTAAAATGGTTAAGATGGCAAATTTTATGTTGTATGTAATTTATATTAAAGTTGGGAGGAGAAAAACTCCAAAATTTTCTTAATGTTCGACATTTATGAGATTCTAGAAATAAGTAACTTTAGGGAGTATACTTGACCTACAAAAATAAATATGGCCAATCTCTATATACAATTTTTATATAAATGATCTATATTAGATGCCATTATAATTTCTTAGTATAGTAACATTTTCAATTTCTAGAGGTTTATTAGTAAATCCCATGCCAAATTTAGGGCTACTCATTGGAAATATCTGATCTTAAATAATGGAAAATATTACACATAAAATACATTTTCAGCAATCTTGGAGATATCTCAAAAAGGTAAGTCATCATTTTTCAGAAATGTTAACAGCTGTTGATTTGGAGAAATATGCTATGGCAATATGCCATAAAGCAAAACAAAACAAAACACAAGTGTCTTTTAAATCAAACAGAATTAGAAGTCACAAGGGAAGACCATGCAAATTTTAGTTTCAATTTGAATTTAGCTGCTTCTCACATGGGGAACTATAGGTAACATGCCCTAGTGTGAGTAAGAGCAAGGATTTATTTATGTCACTGTAGATAATTATAAAGCAAGGCAATATAGGAAGTCTGACACTGTAACAGTAATGGCATAAATCTTGCTAGTGCCCACATAATGAGTCATCCTACTCATGAAATTGCTTTTGTAATAACATTTAGTATTCTTAACATTAACACATTCAGCAAAGGCTAAATTGGTCAGTAACACTAGCAGACAACAGATGACTTAGAATATTCTTACTAACCAAATCCAGTAGCAAGAAAACAAATCCAATTAAAAAACAGGCTAAGGACCTGCATAGATATTTCTCAAAATAAGATATGCAAATGGCCAACAAGCATATGAAAAAATGCTCACTATCATTAATCATTAGGGAAATCCAATTTTAAACGATAATGAGCTATCATCTCATACCTATTAGAATGGCTATTATCAAAAAAGATGAAAGACAACAACTGTTGGTAAGGATGGTGAAAAGGGAACACTTGCACACTGTGGGAATGTTACTTAGTATAACTGTTATGGAAAACAGTACGGAGATTACTCAAAGAATTAAAAATAGAACTACCATATGACCCAGCAATCACACTCGTGGATATACATCCTAAGATAATGAAATCAGTATGTGGAAGAGATATCTGCAACCCATGTTTATTCCAACATTATTCACAATAGCTAAGACATTAAATTAGCCTAAGCACCATTAACATATGAGTAAAGGAAATGAGTTATATATACACAATGGAATACTATTCAGCCTTAAAAAACGAAGGAAATCCTATCATTTGCAACAACATGAATGAATCTGAAAGATAGTACATTAAGTGAAATAAACCAGGTACAGAAAGACAAATACCACATGATCTCACTTTATGTAGAATATTTAAAAGCCATACTCATAGAAACAAGGTAGAATGATGGTTACCGTGGGCTGAAGGAGAGAGACTGGACAATATTGGTCAAAGGATATAAAATTTCAGATAGATAGAAGGGATAATTTCAAGTGATCTATTTTTACATGATAACTATAGTTAATAACAGTTTATTATATTCTTAAAAACCAAAGATGGGTACATTTAAGTGTTTTTACCACAAAAAATAATAAATATGTAAAATAATGCATATGTGCAATTTTTGTCAATTGAAAACACAAATGAATTTAATTTAAAAATAAAATGGCCTTCGGGGGTCATAAGGATATGAGGAAGGGGAAGATGTTGGTCAAAGTTTTGGTTAGAAAGGATGAATAATTCCTGGAGATCTATTGTACAGCATGGTGACTATAGTTAATGATAAAGTATATTTGAAAACTGCTGAAGATCTGAAATGTTCTTACCCCCCCACACACACACATTAATATGTGAGGTGATGAATATATTAACTGGCCTAATTGTAGTAATCATTTCATAATGTATACACACATCAAAACATCACATTGCATTCCAAAAATATACACAATTTTATTTGTCAATTATTCTTCAATAAAGCTTGAAATATAGAAGAGAAAAATATAAACATATATAATATTCCTAGGGAATAAAACTGCCTCACCAAAATGAGCTTTGTAATTATCAAATAATAAGAGATGAGTTTTCTCAAAAAAAAATTTAATGTCAAGTGGTAGTGATAATTCAATTGACAGAGATGGAAACAAACTAGCTGAGGCAAATAGGAGACTTATTGGAGGACTTTATTGGAAAAGATCAGTTGGTGGTAGAGAAAGGCTCCGTCAGATATTTCTATTTCTCTCTCTCTCTCTCTCTCGTGTGTGTGTGTGTGTGTGTGTGTGTGTGTTTGAGAGATTGAAAGAGATAGAGAGAAGGAGAGAGGCACCAGCAGGCAGGAAGGCAGGAAGATGAGAAAGAGGAAGACTGATAGAGAGAGAGAGGATGTGTTGAAAAGCCAGAGCAATAGCTATCACAACCTTTTACTTATGGAGCCAAAATATAACAGAAAATATAATAGAAATTAAATATACACTGTAAATATATTTGAAATATCTAAATGTATATAAATAACTTAAAATTAATATAAATGTGGGGTTTTTGGGTTTTTGTTGTTGTTTTCTTTTTTTTTCTTTTTGAGACACTGTCTCACCCTGTCACTCAAACTGGAATGCAGTGGCATGATCTTGGCTCACTTCAACCTCCACCTCCCAGGTTCAAGTGATTCTCCTGCCTGAGCCTCTCTAGTAGCTGGGACTACAGGTGTTCACCAGCATGCCCAGCTAATTTTTGTATTTTTAATAAAGATGGGGTTTTACCATGTTGGCCCGGCTGGTCTCAAACTTCTAACCTCAGGTTATCTGCCTGTCTTGGCCTCCCAAAGTGCTTGCAATGCAGTTGTGAGTCACCACACCTGGCCAATATAAATGTATTTTAAAATACAGTAGAAAATAAGTGTCCACTCCAAACAACAAGTAAATGTTGGAACATAATTTAAAGGCTGATACGGTTTGCTGTGTCCCCACCCATGTATCATTTTGAATTGTAATTCCCACAATTCCTACATATAGTGGGAGGGACCCAGTGGGAGGTGACTGAATTATTGGGGCAGGTGTTTCCCGTGCTGTTCTTGTGACAGTGAATGAGTCTCATGAGATCTGATGGTTTTAAAAATGGGAATTGCTCTGCACAGGCTCTCTTTTCATCTGCTGCTACCCATGTAAGATGTGAATTGCTCCACCTTCCACCATGATTCGGAGGTCACCCCAGCCACGTGGAACTGTGAGTCCAGTTACACCTCTTTCTTTTGTAAATTGCCCAGTCTTTGGTATATCTTTATCAGCAGTGTGAAAATGGACTAATGCACAGGTCTGTACCCATGAAATTTTCTAATCAATGGCTTCATTTTGGGAGGGCTGACAGCATTCACATATGTGAGAGTAACCAACTCACTCAGCTGTTTTAAATGAAGGGCACTTGCTATAATTAGAAACTAGCAAAACTCCACAAAATAATCAATTTGGTCAACCAATTAAATTTCATTTTCTGAATATTTTCCTTTACAATTATGCACTAACTTGTTTTTAGTTAACTGCCTCTTGGAGCTGAGAGGAGATTAATTCAGACAGCTAATTTCAATCATGAAAATGATAGGAGATTTATGGCCTGTACACTTTGGATACTAAATCAGTTTTCTAAGGAATAGATGCAAGGGCATTGCAACATATGTAATGCACTTTGAAACAGATATTTTCCAATCCAACACCTGGCTCTGAGGGCAAGGGCTCTAAGGGATGACTAATTTGTTTCTGTTCTCCCAAATATAGTCCCTTGGTTTATCATGTCTGATTCCTTAAGGTACAGGTACCATCCGAGCTTTTGTGTCCTACCTGTGGAGAGACCCATTTGTTAGGCATGTAAGGAATTATCTGGAGCACATTAGTTAAGGTCATGCTACAACAATATTTTTCTCAAATCTTAATGGTTTAAATTTATTTCTTATCCTTGTAAAGTCCAGGATGCTATGGAAATGGTCATTCATGACCCATCCTCCTTTCATATTTTGGCTTCTTAGTGCTTCATTAGTGCACTCCCCTGATTTCCATTGCATTCAGTTGGAAGACAGGATAAAAAGAGAATGGACTGTTCACTGAAAGTTTGCTTATAGGATAAAGTTGAAAGTGGCATATGTCATTTCCACCCATATTTTATCAGCCATAACTCAATCATATTTTGCAAATAACTGCCAGGTGGAAAGGCAAACTGGTTTGGCTAACAAAAAGCAAACAAATCTGCTCAACGAGGAGATATCAATATTTTGCATAGTCATACAACTTTACCCTATAACCAAACTGCTATAACCTTCCTTTTGAAAACAAAGAACACGCAAACTTCATTCATGTAACCACTTGCAAAATAAGTAACCAAACTAGTCATTTTATTATAGCTATAAAAGAGAAAGGCGTTACCTGGACATAATTGAAAAAGCTGGATGATACCATTTGGATATTTGTTCCCACCAAATCTCATGTTAAAATGTGACCCACAATGTTGGAGGTAGGGCTTAGAGAGGTGTTGGGTCTATGAGGTGGATGCCTCATAGATGGCTTGGTGCCTTACCTGCAGTAAAGAGTTCACAGGGCCGGGCGTGATGGGTCACACCTGTAATCCCAGCACTTTGGAAGGCCGAGGCAGGTGGACCACGAGGTCAAGAGATCGAGACCATCCTGGTCAACATGGTGAAACCCCGTCTCTACTAAAAATACAAAAATTAGCTGGGCATGGTGGCACATGCTTGTAGTCCCAGCTACTCAGGAGGCTGAGGCAGGAGAATTGCTTGAACCCAGGAGGCGGAGGTTGTGCTGAACTGAGATTGCGCCATTGCACTCCAGCCTGGGTAACAAGAGCAAAACACTCTCTCAAAAAAAAAAAAAAGAGTTCACAGGAGATCTGGTTATTTAAAGGGTATGGCACCTCCTCCCTCTCTCTCTTGCTCCCTCTCTTGTTGGCTCCCCCTTGGCCTTCTGTCATGATTGTAAGCTTGCTGAGGACTCACCAGAAGCAGATGCTAGCACTACACTTCTTATGAAGCCTGCAGAACCATGATCCAAATAAATCTCTTTTCTACATAAATTATCCAATCAGTATAGTCCTTTATAAAAATGCAAAACAGACTAACACATTGGGCATAAAAAATATTAATGGATCAGTATAATACTGTTTTAGTTGCATTGATTTTTGAGCTGAAGAAGGCATCTATTCAGCATTTTTACAAATGTTTTGTCAAAGTTATGGTAATTAGCCATCCCTTTGAACCTTTCTAATTTGAAGCAATTGCTATGTTCTACAGAATACATTCTCAGAGAATGGTTAAATCATTATCTCCCTGGGATCTCTGGTCCCAAGTCTTTGAAAAAGGAGAAATTTTCCAGCTTTAGACAAGTTAATTGCCAGTAACTGGTCTACACTAACATGGTTAGAAATGCAAAATGGGCATACCTGGGATCTCCTGATCATTCCAACTTAATCATTATTTTTATTACTTAACTGCCCCTGTGAATTCTGTGTTACTAAAGCTGAACTGCTACATCATTGATTTTATTTTATGAACTGTTAAATTTCCCTATTATCAATAATGTTCCTTTTAGTTCAGTTAGCTAGGTTTTCTTTGCCTCAATATGTTCCATCTTCAGAATTGTTTGCTCTTTTTACACAGAGGAAATGTCTTTTGAAAGTTTCAGTGACTCCAAAAAGATTTCTTCCAACAATTTCTGGCCTCTTGTGGTATTTTTCAGAGAAAGATGAATATTCTAAGACCTTCTATCTTATTTATATTTTTAATAATGCATATATTTTTCATAGTCTCTCATGTTGATTTTATTTATATTTTTACTCATCTTTCCAAAGACATATATATGTGCATACACACACACACACACATATATATAAAATGC
Source organism: Callithrix jacchus (assembly GCF_049354715.1). Lineage (NCBI taxonomy): Eukaryota > Metazoa > Chordata > Mammalia > Primates > Cebidae > Callithrix > Callithrix jacchus. The sequence continues at coordinate 100,097,568 of NC_133504.1, read as the reverse complement.
CCTTTCTATTTTATTATTCTATTTCTTTCTGTTTGTCTTTTCTGTAGTTCTTTCAAAGTGATTAATTTAATATTATAGAAAGGCTATAATTTTTAAAACAAGAGTATTTACTCTCCCAAATATGTCAAAATAATTATGCTTCACATGCAATGTTCACATATTGTATTCTGAACTTTGTTTTTAGGTGACAAGAAGATTATATTATTTTGTTATACTAGTGGCATGAAACTTTATGCATCAATTTTTAACTAGATCTGATCTAGAAAGTGTTAATACATAACAAGATACGGACATAAGAATTATTCTACTGAATAATTAAAACATTGTCTTAAAAGTTGACTGGAAATTCTCTCCCTAATTCTGAATTTTCATTTCTCTATTCTTTATTCGTGAACCAAGTTTTGCATATTATGTACTATAATATAGAGGAATAAAAAAGAAGAAAGTAAAAATCACCCTATAAGTTTCTTTTTGTTTTTTAAGAATATGTGAAAGGGTGTTGCAACATATGTAATGCACTTGAAATACTCTGGGTTGTCTGAGTTTTCAGCAACCAGAACCATATTGTGCATGGTTTATATGACATATAGAAAGGTAATTAACAAAAGAGTTGCTATAGGGATGACAGAAACCTTGGGAATCATGTAGCTAGAGTTTAAGTATATTACATGAATACCAATAGAAAAATACAGGTTTCAGGACCCCATTTCAGAGTACAGATAATACTAGGTGGAGAGTTGTTAGATGTTGGAAAATTCTGTTATTCTACCACCTCATTTGGTGATTGGGAAGCATTCTCTATGTTTGACATCTACTGATCTGGTAAATCAACTGCTTCATTTTGCAGCCATAGAACAAAGAACTAGGAGATTAACTAGTTAATTTAGGATTATGTAACTAGATGAGCTTAGATTCTCCTCTTTATCAACCACCAGTTCTTTGCTGTTTTCCCTGTTCAATTCAATTCATCCAATTCAATGGAAGAGCAATTATTGGCCAGTTTGGGGTTGCATTGTTCCAATCTTGAATGATTACTTTTAGATATATTAATGGAGATATTTTAGATACAGTTTTCTTAAATCAGGATACATTGAAAATTTCAGGAGTACTTGAATCTTTTCGAATTATGTTAATTTTGATTGTTTGCATAAAGCCACTTCCATCAATGAAGTTTCCATAGCTTTTGTTTTAAAGTTTCAAAGAGCATGTGCTCCCCTAGAAATATTAAATTCTATTAATAAATCGTTATCTCCAGCTGCTTTGTTTTACAAGACCATGTTAGAAGCAGAGCATAAATGCCAAAAGTTTTGGAACATGATATTTAAATTTACCCATCTTCCTCAAAGATGTAGGCTATTGAAGATAATTCAGTTTATTGTCACAATTTAATCATTTCTTTGTTTGCTTTCCTATTTGCACATAAAAGATATATAAAGCAAAACATACTGAATATTCCTTTTATGATTTTTACTCTCTACTTTTAGCATTTCAGAAAAATGAAGAGTAAAAAAACAAGTCAAGAGAATAACACATCTGCATAATAACATCATTCACTTTGTTTCAGCATGCCTAATATTTGGAAAGTAATTGCATTCTCTTGTCAGAGAATGCGACTCTAAAGTAAAAAAGAAAAGCTTTTCATCAGATGTCTTTATTCAGCATTATATTTTATATAGAAGCATCAGTATTATATTCTTAAAAAGAATGCAAGGAATATATATACTGCTTTCGTAATAAGAAAAAATTTAAGAAGAAAACAAATTTTTTTATAAGAATGGATTTTTCTACTTCTAGATGTTAGAAGAGCAATTACGTTCCTTTGAGCAGCTGATGGAGGACATCATCAAAATGGAAGTACCTCTTTGTGAGAAAACAGTCAGCTTACCTTTACATTAATAGATATTACCTTTGGGATATATCTGTGAGAAAAGAAAAGCTATTTCAGTAAGTGGTATCTCTATTGTACTTCTCCACCTATGTCAAAATACTCTTTCATATGGCTTCTTTAGTTACATTACTTGTAATAAAAGATATAAAATTTCACAAAATGCTCTTTTTTTCAAACCAAATTAAATCTCATTGGTATAAAGTAGTTCATATTATGTCATAATTCTGGCCTTTTGTATTGTCCTTTTGACTCTGCTGGATATCTGACTATATAAAAGCATGTACAGAAGTATGGACTCTCCAATTGTTTAGCCATTACATCATGATAACAGAGAGTCTAATAAGATAAAATGTTACTGACAGAGCCAAAATAAGTTGAAATCAAATGAGTTGTTAAAACTTTCACAGTATAATTTAATACACTATTTTCTCAACTGACAAGTATTTTGGGAATAAAAATCTTTTATAACAAATTTAGTTATAAAATAAACTTGTAACACATTAGAGGCTCTACTAAATATTACCTTAGCAGAAATACCTTTTTTCACCAAGCTTCATGTATTGAAACTACCTATGATGAAATATTTTATGTTGATTTCTATTATGACCAGGAACAGTTGAAGAAAATATGGCTTGACCCAAGGCAAACCTGTGAATTGCAGAGAATTTTTTCTGGCGATATCACTTTTACTACAAGACATGCTTTCTTTTTATTCAGATGGTTACTCTTTCCCCATTTTCAATTATCCAAGACTTTTCTATTATCTAGCTTGTTCTTCCTCCATGCAAACATAATTAGAGCTGATAACAGCTATTTGAACATGTTAACTCACTCATTTTCTTTAGAGTTGGTGTAGTAGCTTAGCCAAGCATTAAACTTCTCTCTAATTGTAGAATAAAATTATTTTTAATTAAAGTTAATTAAAGTAGGGAGACTCCAAATGACATTATATTTCCTGAAATGCAGAATAATTCTGAATGCAACTCTGGTAGCTTTTTGAGGGTCTTCAGTGGTAATAATAGGAGAGTGTAGAAACCAAAAAGATAGAATTGGGTCTTTTTGTCCATCTGTAATGGTAAAGTTAGACAGTGGGCTAATCTAGCTTTGTCTGCTGAAGGCTTGTTTAACAGAGGGCTTGGAATGTGAGTGAGCATGCCTGGAATACTAAAGCATTTCTAAGGGCTTATTTTTGTGTGACACCATATAAAAATAGTTAAATAATTAAACATATAACCATAACATATTCTTGGTTTCTAACGTGACAATGGCAATCCTCAAAAAATAAATCTGCAAGTAAGTTTAATAAATAAATATATTTTCTGTAAAAGAGTGAATGCTTTTTATGTAATTATGAGTAAATAGTTACATGGCAAGATATATCATCTAGGAGATATTCTTTTTTAATTGTAACTATTAATTGAAGACATAAGATTTCATAAATTGAGAGATGAAAGGAGCTTGACAAATTGGTAAAGAATTTCAGATATGGCAAAGAATAACTTATTGCAGAATATGCAACAAAGAAAATCTATAGAATTTATTTCTGTTTAAATTTATTTACCTGAATGGAAAACTACACAGACAACCAGGTTTTAAAGGGCGAGGAATTTGGTGAGAAAAGTGAGGCAGGTGTAACACTGAGGTGAGCCTTACTTTTCCCTTGGAGGAATCTTTTGGTTTCTGACACAAGAACTGAAAATGAAATACCGCATATTCTCACTCATAGGTGGGTGACGAAAAATGAGAACACGTGGACACAGGGAGGGGAGTACTAAACACTGGGGTCTATAGGGGGGAAAAGGGGAGGGCCAGCGGTGGTGGGAGCTGGGGAGGGATAGCCTGGGGAGAAATGCCAAATGTGGGTGAAGGGGAGAAAGGAAGCAAAACACACTGCCATGTGTGTACCTATGCAACTGTCTTGCATGTTCTGCACATGTACCCCAAAACCTAAAATACAATAAAAAATTTAAATAAATAAATAAATAAATAGCACAAGGCCAAATGACCAAGAAGACAGCCATAAAGCATAAAGCATATAGAAACTTAAGCTAAGACTTTGGCCTTACCGGGATCTCTCAGGATCTCTAAAGATAAAACTTGTGGTTTAAGAAAGCAGGATGTCAAGAAATTAAATTACAAAAAAAAAAATGAAGAAGAATGAGAGAAGTCTGGCATTGCGTCATGTTTCTCCTTAAGACATTTGCTAAATTTTATCTTGTATAGGGCTATCAGCCTATTATATGGAGTCAAGAGTAGCAGCTAAAGATATGCACAGCAAAATTGGGTAGTTGGCAGTTTCCCAGGATGAAAGAAGAAAAAAATTGGAGAAGGGACTCTAGTTAATATCACTGACTTCCTATTATTAATAGAAGCACAGAAGGTTATACTCCAAAAATATGGGTAATAAGAATTATATAAATTCTTAACAAAAATGCGAAACCAGCTCTGGTCAAACCCAAGCCCATATTGGAAAAACAGGTGTCCCCATATTTAAGGTAC